>NW_019170492.1:27972-63130 GCF_001890805.1 Aspergillus glaucus CBS 516.65 | reverse complement strand
CAGCATAACGCAGCCAAGGTTACACGCTTGCAGAAGTAGGGAAGGAAACGAGATAGTATCCAACAAGCCCATGGATCCTCGTGGCCATGGGAACAGCGGCACGAAAACCAGCAGCACGGGATATACAACACGCGGAATGAGATATCAGGATATGTGTATAAAGGCGACGATGTACATAGCGACTACCATTACGGCGGCTTCCCCGGCTGCCCTGCAGGACCTGCCGCTACTCGGCCTATAGGGCTGACAGATGCGTGTATGAATAATAATAATAATAATAATAATAATAATTCCATTGCATTCCCAGATGTATGTAACTGAAAATGGGTATTAAGGAATCTTTCCCAACACAAGCCTTCCAACGGCAGCCCATTGGCGATTCGGGATGTGATGCAGCCTATAATTAGTGATAACAGTGCAGAGATTATGCCTGGACATTGCCTTCAGATTATTTCGAGGCCCCCCAGCGAAGCTGAGATGAAAAATGGACTAGTGATCTACTTTTTGCTCTTGTGAGTCTTCTTCTTGTTCAATAGGAAGTTTCGCTATGGTCTCACAGATTTATGAATTGTGAATGGGTCCTCATGTTACATTACCACAACTAAACATAGCGATTAATCCATTTTGGACATGAATTATACAAACATCACACACAGGGCAAAATAGCTTGCTTGCAACAGATAGAAGTAGAAATCCGGGCCCTCTAGCTGCCCCTTCCTAAGAGCTCCTTTACCAAGCCACACTATCTCCCGCACCATTTTGCGTGCAATAATAGTTCAACTCGTCGCCTCCAATGTGCTCGCCCTCGGACTCACAGTAGTACAACAGGTCCCGCTCACTCTTCAATGTACAGTCGGGGCATTGATCCCATTGCTTGCTACCGGTGTTTCGGTTTTTATAAGCATCACATGTCTTTTCGGTGGCGGCTTTGTTGTAGACTTGCTGTAGAGCAGTTAGAAGTGCTCTTATTCAGCGGTAGGACTATGACGAGTAAGACTTACCACTCCGGAGCCAGGGGTATCAATACAGACACCTTGAGTGTGAATGTCTGCAAAGGCACTATGAAGCATCAGTTCTGGAGTCAATCACGTCGGCTGAGCAAAGAGCTTACCTAGTGGCCAGGGCTGCAACAATGAAGGGAATAGAGACCATCATTCTTTCAGCTTGATGAAATGTGATTATCGGTATGAGTTGTCTCCTAAAGGTCGGCTTGCAATCGTAAAATTAACCACTTGCAAATATGGAAAAGTGGTATTTAAGAACGCTCAGAAGGAGGTGCCTACCCCGTGTATCAATATAGCTCAGATGCCCTTCCTTGGGCTAAGGCGGCTAAGATAGAAAACCCCGAGGAATCCCCATGCGTACAATGATCTGAGATTTTTATTTCCTAATCTGCATGCACGGTGTTTCATGATCGCCGCTTTCATCCTGCCAGGTCCCTTGAAGCGGGCCATGTTTTACTCGTATACCTTGGGAGATTACACCCAGGCATGGTACGGAACCTGACCAGCCCACTCTTATCTGAACCGAACTATAGGTCCCCGCAGCCGTTGCACGCCCACTCTAGTTAGTCTGTTATGAACCGGGGACTTAAGCACTCGGTAGATCCCTTTGGAGCCAATGGGTTGGCATCATAGCCCCCACGGCCCATGATCTACATGATGTTTAACGGCCGGGAAAAGTCAAATTTATTAATCTCGCAATCTTTTTCCGCCATGGCTCGATGGATTTTGCATCTGTATATCTACGGCTATTTCTCGGGGTTATCCAGGTGAAACAACACGGGTTGTCGTGTAAATGCCTTGGAATCCTATCATGATAGCTGATCTTTTCCGGTAATATGGCAGTGTATGTCGGATCTGTCTAGTCTAGCGAAAGTACAGAGTAATTCCTTCTCACGTTGACCGAAGAATGAAAGCCGATATCCCCCGACAGACACTACATAAAGTCTTCTTCCCATGATTTACTCTGACATGCCAACTTTCCGTTGATCTATTCTCACGCACATCTACCCGGTTATTGAAAGATTTCCTTCTGACCTGACACGATGAAAGTACACTTGTTTTTCCTAGCCTCCCTCTGTATCAGCAGCTCACTTGCTGGTGCTCTACCCTCCGACAAGACTGTGAGCCCCAAGAGCATCGGACATGACAAGGCCGTCCTCCTCCTACACGATGGCACGATGAAGACTATCGACAAGAAGGATCTGGGGCTCAATCTGGGTAGCGTTGCTCCCTCGCCCCCTACCGATTCTTTCCCTAGATCCTTCGAGACCAAGCATAACCAGTCCACCTCATCAAGACGTCTGAGCAAGCGTGCTGGTGCCCAATTTATCATCCCTCTTCCTGATGCCGAATTCCTTGGCTGGGACATCCCAATGTCCACCATCATCCATGCAAACGAAGCCGACGCCACCGCTGCTATGGCTCAAGGCCAGAGTATCGCAAACAGCATCTCAGTTAGCACCTCGTTCACGGCCACAGTTGAGGAATTCCTACAGATCGGTACAACCATAAACTACCAGTGGACGGAGACTGCCACGCTCACCGGTACGGTTACAATGACAATCCCGAAGAACAGATGGGGCGCGATCATTAGCAACCCCCTGACCTTTCGCAAGAGCGGGTACGTTTTCAACGGACAGCCTGGAAGTGCGCAGTACGAGTACTTCCAGGCCGATTCTTTCACCCAGAATACATATACCTACGGACAGAACTCCCTGTCCTGGGTAAAGGGTGTGGTTACAACTTGCTTGGGAGACTCTTACCCTCTGAAGCGCTGCCTTGGGGAGGGTGAAATGAAATAGATGCTTTGATACCTGAGAGCAGCCGTGCTTGTCGTTTGAAGAAACTGGCATCTTGCAGCTTGATTATGGATATTAGGAGTCGATATACATGTGCATTCTTCCATATGCCTATTTAAAGTAGCGTATACGGAATTCACCGCACACTTTGGCTATCGTGTTTGCTGTAAAAAAGAATGTGAGGAATTGAATTACTTGTGACTTGACATTCTCTATACATGATATCATTATAAGTAACCTGTAAGGGGGCGAGCGCTCTCTGCACTATCGCCCCTGCGATTTCAGATTATTAAGGTAAGTGAAACCCGGGAGCTATTCTTTTAATTTAGGCGTACAAAGGTCCCCTCCCAGTTAGCGCTGAACTACTTATCAAGAGGCAAGATTCGTTTGTGGCTATGTGCAGATACCAAGATCGCTTAGTGTTTGAAGTTGGAACCAGTGGCAGAGGAATGGCTTCAAAGCCCGCGAAGTAGCTCCAGGAATGAGGAACTATAATCATAGGACCTTCCACATCGACCTGAAAAAAGCGTATGGGTATCATAGAGTTGGCCCTTTCCCTCTATGGGCCTCAGATGAATGGCTGCATCTGAGAATCCTTCACAGTACTAGGCCAGCAGCTGTACGAGAAATGGCCAATCTTCTCGCACGGCGAGGTGAAACCCCCATTCAAACAGCTGGCAAAAACGGGGTCTATACCTTCGTTAAGCGCCATTATGAGCTCAAAACTCGATTTTCTAGATGATATAATTATGAGAGCTAAATGCGAGGACTCAAAGACCATTCAGAGATAATTTGACACTGTACAACAGACCATAATGCAATATGGTATCCTACCAGACGACATCTATAACTTTGATGAGACTGGCTTTGCAATGAGCCTAATTGCAACTGCAAAAGTGATTATAAGAGCTGAATACTATGGCTGACGTGCTCTTCTACAACCAAGCAATCAAGAATGGGTCACTGCAATCGAGTCTATCAACGCGTTAGGGTAGCCCTTGACCCCATATATAGTCTTTAAAGGGGAGAGCCATACAAGCATGGTACAAAGTGTGACGGTCTCGAGCAATAGGAATCTATTGGTAGACTATATGACGAAATACTAACATGAAGAAAGAAAAGAAAGAAGCTGGGTCTGCCGGCGCTGAGCTATCTAGTGTGTGTGAAAGGGTCCCTGCCCTATATCCAAACAGGCCAAAGTAGTCAAACATATCATGCCGCTGGTGAGCGCCCGCGCTCCGTGACACAAAGACTCAATCCTACCAGATAATTGGCAAATCAAGGTCAGCGACAATGGGTGGACTAGTACTGATAAGATTGGCCTTTGATGACTTCAGAAGCTCTTTATTCCATCAAAAACAAGCCGAACAAAGGGTCCATATCGACTTCTTGTCCTTAATGGCCATGGAAGCGATTCAACACCCCAATTTGATCAAATTTGCAGTGAGAATATAATTATACCTATTTGTATGCCTCCTCATTTGTCACACCTTCTACAGTCGCTATCGAATCTGGAGAGGAAAAAAGAAGAGGAATCTGTCTACAGGAAAAAATAGTTTTTATATACGGGCTCTGTGACCGTTCTAAGTGCTTTCTTTGTTTGCTTGCATGGCGGCGTTGAGCCGTTGAGCCGTCACACTAGATATGAATATTATTCATTTTATCTACTAGTTACTGAGCCCGTGACAACATTCATCTCATCTCCTCCAACCATTGGATGTTGGCTGCTTTTCGCCATTGAAGCACTTATATGGTCAAAGAATCATCAATAAGGTGTAGAAGGGAATCAACACTGTTGATAAAATAGAATTCCTCTATATATACTCTACTGTCAATTATCAGGCTCTATCATCATCAACTATTCAAAGCAGCTTTATAGCAACTAGCCTGGTTCTATACTCACCTGAGCGAGTCCTTTTAAAGCTTCATATACCATATAAAACATCAATGTCACCTTACACCCACCATCCTCACTCTCGTCCTTTTCCTCCGAACTCCCACTGCGGTGGCAATGATGGCGAGCACATAATCTATCTTGAGTTAGCAGGGATGCTCCTCGACTATGGGGACAGTACAAACCTAGTCTAGGAGCAGCGAGAATAAACTCGTTTGTGAGTTCCCACTCACGGTCACCGAACCTCGTATCTCGAATCCCGAAGGACTCTTCAAGGCATTCATATTTGAATTCACGAACCGAGTTGTGAACTGTCTTCGATACTATATTCTAATGAATCAACAGAGCTTAGAAGGGTGTCCATATTTCAGGATGAAACGAAGCGATATGAGGGAATGGTGATAGATGGAGAGAGTCCGAGCTATCGAAGGAAAGGTGATGATGACCGATATTCACAATAACCGTATACGGAAAGCGGGAGTAGCCCTACCGCCTGCCCAAGTACATGTACAAGGCAAGGCCGCAATTTGACCAGGGGGGAAGATATAAAGAAACAAGGGAAGAGGACAACTAAGGTAAAAGTATACCTATCGATTCAAGTGGTGAATGGTATATATTAGAATTGTTATTGCTGTATTCACTGTAATCTTGAAATGCCATTCAGCTGTAAATCTAGCTCTAAATAGCATACTGTTATGGGGTTGTCGTACGATCCCGTACGTACGGCATCCTTTTAGATTGAGACAATTGAGGTGTGACCCCTAACACATACCACTGCTAACCTGAATAGTAGCTAGATCAAGCCTGGAATGAGACAGCCTATCGTGCATTCGAGAATTGTTCCGCCTTCTGGTTGGCTATCATCAGCCACGATGAAGGGTTAGAAAGAAGAGACGTATTGAGATATGCTCGTTCTCTAGCAAAACTTATGCCTTCTACTTTATGTGATAATTGCAGACATAACTAGTTAATATATAATCTTATGTAATTATAAAACCAATAAATAACTACATACGACCATAGGGTGTGGAGAACAGGGCTTCCCGTCCGCTCAGCCGTACTTAAGCCACACGCCGGCCGGTTAGTAGTTGGGTGGGTGACCACCAGCGAATCCCGGCTGTTGTATGTTTTTTGTTTTTGCCTCGCTCGCGTAGCGAGTGAGGCTGTATTTCTACTCTGTTAATAGGTGGGTGACCACCTATTGTTAATTACGTTGACTATGGACAGGTACAATCACAATGAGGAAATGCACGTAACTCTGGACGAAATAGTGACAGTGAGCCCACTGTGGCTCCCTGTCATAGGAAGTGCTGATAAATGCGATACAGACCTGCTTCTCAAAGCGGAATCAATTTATTGGCCCTATTTCAGCAGGGGTGGATCTATATCAAGGGATCCCTTCGTTACATCGCTAGGTGTCGCGGATCTTCACTACGTATTCCTTGCTTCATTCGATTCATTCTCATTGTATTTCCACATATAGTTTGAAAATTGATACTATACTCCGTACATGTAAAAGACCGGATGCAGGTGGCTAGCTTTAAAATTTTTGTACAATTTTAACTGAGAATCAACCCAGTTCTGATGTTGGTGCTCTTCAAGCAGCAGATACTATAGGCACAACCCGGTGTAGATGATCCCCTCAGAGCTTGTACTGCCGTCGACCATATTTGGAAGGCCAGACTCCATTCTTACCCGGAGCCAAGATTCCCTGTGGATCGAGAGCATTCTTCACCGTCTCATTGAATCGCATCTGCGCATTGTTGTTCCAGTTGTATGTCTCTGCAATCTGGTCCATGAGCGCTAGATGCGTGCGGTATTCACCCCAACCATACTCAGCACAGTCCGCGATCAGGGTTTTGATCAGCCAATGCGCTTTCTTCTTGGACTTGGGATTTTTGCGGTTGAATACAATACACACAATATGATCTGCGTGGGTGGAAACAAAATCAGCTGTCTCGGACCTAACCCCCCTGGGCGGAAGACTTACGCATCTCTCGCATGCCAACAGAGAAAGTGCCGATAAAATCGAGTCCGGCCTCTTGGCAACGTTTCTTGGTGACTGAATACTGTAACATGGCATCGTCTCCAGAAATCTTACTGATAGGGGAGAAAAACAGGTGGGCTCCATTGGGCACCCAGTCAATCCATCGGAGTTCGTCGTACGTTGGAATGCCCTGTAAGGTCTTCTCGCGCGTGTGAAGGACTGAGTAGTCCTTGACATCCTCAGGGAAAAAGAACTGGGCCCCCTCAATAGACGAAAAGGCCTTTTTGATCAACGACCAGTTTGTGTTGCGAATCTCTTCCGGTCCCTGCAAATGAAAAATCAGAACAGTGCTTGGGAAGCGTTGGCATTGCGCAAGGGAAACAAACGTAGAGGGCGCCATAAAAATTCCACCGGCCAAGGTTCAGCTTCCTTGCAATTGCGTCAAGTTCAGCTTCACCCAGTGGCTTTGTCGGGTCCGAGGTGTACTTTTCCTTCGGAGCGAGGACAGCAGCATCGAGTAGGATATGCCGCAATGTGGGAACATTCTGAAGAATCATTTGCTATGGAACCTGTTAACTCCATTTTTGAAAGGCCCAAGAGAAGAGAAGAGATGGCTTACCAGTCTAAGGGGTCGAATGATGTCGACTGCACGATGTAGATCTTCATCCCTGGGAAGCGTGATCATATAGGCTTGGTATCCACCAGGGTTAGGCATCAACTAGAATTGTCAGCTTCATGTTGCGGATAGACGAAGGAAGATCCTATGTAGTTCATACCCAGATCCCCATCTTGGTTACAATGCCCAAATTGCTCTGAGAAAATAGCCCATCATTATACGGACCAAATCCATATGGAAACAGTTGCCAGCATTTGTTTCCAGGTTCCTCGTCAATAGTGTTGCCCGACTTTTGGAGATTTTGCGGCAATGCCCCCATCCCTGTGCGCAGCAGTTCACCTGAAGGCAGGATAACTTCCAATCCACTGTGCATCATCCAGTGGTCTGAAACGTGTTAACTCTTCTCCTTGCAGTCTACGGACCTAGGGCAACCAGAGATCACTCACCACCATATGGAGTATATCCTACTCCTCGCTCCAAGGCATTGCCCAGGACTGATCCACCGCCAAGGTCCGGTACCTGTCCGTCTTCAGTTAGGTCATTTTTCCTCTTAAGGCGGGGAAAATTGAAAGCATACATCAAGCCATAACTTATCTCTCAGATCGTGCTCAACCAAGTACGCGTGTAGATCAGAGTAAGTCACACCGGGCTCCACAACGGCATAGGCACCATCGACATTCACTTCCAAAATTCGGTTCATGTGTTTACCCATATCCAAGACGACGCTACCCCGAAGCCGCGGAGCAGCCCCTCCGTATCCAGAATTTCGCCCAATGGATATTGGCCACATAGGGATTCTGTACTCATTTGCCAGTTGCATGAGGCTCTGGACTTCTGGTACCGATCTTGGGTTTATGACTGCCGAGGCCAGGAAGTAATCCTGGTCCAGAACATGATGGGGGTCATGTGTCTTGGGTGGCTCGTAGTAGGACCCATCATCCAACTCCTCTTTTGATTCCACGATGCGGATATTTTCTCGACCGACGATTCCTTCGCTGGCAGCGATGAACCGTGAAAAGGCATCCAGACTGGTGTTTGGAGGCAATGCCAAAGGAACCTGAAGGTTGGATGCAGGACTCATGATGTGTAGAATAGTATGGAAAAAGAAATATTAGGAAAAAGAATCTTTAATTTCTGTGGCTAGCAGTTGTCCTCTTTGAGGCATAGACCTTTTTTATGCATACTCGTTTTCGGGATAACTCCGAGTCATCACCAGGCCGAAGTTGATTAAATTCGACGTATTGCTCTCTACTAATCCTACGAGTTTGCTGCATTTTACCCTTTTTGGCTTGGATGATGCCAATCTAACCTCTGCAACCCCACATCGGAGCTTCCCTCACAGCGGTTTAAAAGCGGAGGTGGGGGTGGCGCGACATCCGACTGTCGGCAGATCGCCATATTCGTAGCTCATACACGTTCAGATATAGTATGTAGTAAAATATTGGCCAGCGATTCTTCTTCATTTGGTGTCATTTTGTGGCCATTGGCACGTTTCTCAGCGCGGTTAGTACTGCTATGAAGCTGGTCTTGTAAAGATGATTCAGAGACTATATAAACACGTGCTGCCTGGTGTACAGAGCTAATTTCTTGCTTTTGATATGATTTTGGTAGAAATCGCGGGAGGTGCGCGGCTTGTGGATTACATTAGTTAACGTTGGCTAACGCTAAACGCAACCATTTACGATTGAAGCCTTGTACTCCGTGGCATCGCTCACTCCCGCATCTGATTTCTGCGGGGGCGTCTCCGACTGACTCAGATTTCCTAGTCTTTCCGTCCCTCACTTGAAAATGACCAATCCCAGGTACTATACAACCATGCTAAACGATATATATAGTCAGCTCAGTAATCGCAGCCAGGTAACTGTTCCACTGTTACTCACCCAAGTCAAAATCAAATATCAAACGACATCCATCCTCGCAGTGCAACTCGGGCTGACCACACCACTTAACAAAGTACCACCATGTCACCAACCCATTTCAAAGCCGCCGTGCTGGCAGTACGTGATATATCCCATTGACACTACTGTAGGCCCAGCTTGCCCCATGCTTATTGGACTCAAAGGAACCAGGCTCGCTGTCCCGATACGAATTCGTGGAGCTTCCATTACCAGATCTAGGGCCCTTGGATGTTCTAGTCAAATTATCCGCCACAGGGGTCTGCGGAACTGATTCCGCACTGGCATCAGGGGCACTTGGACCTACACGCCGCATTCTCGGTCATGAAGGGATAGGCCGAATCGCTCAGGTCGGGTCCGCTCTGACAGCTGAGCCGTCAATTCAGGTCGGCCAACGCACTGGTGTCTCATGGGTTCGCGATGTTTGTGGGCACTGTGCCATGTGTCTGAAGGAGGGAGGAGAGCCCCGATGTCTGGAGCAGTTCCACTCTGGGAGAAAGATCGATGGCACGTTTGCCCAGTACACTATTGTACCTTCTAGGTACTTGATCCCAGTGCCAGAGGGGCCGCCGGATGAACACCTAGCCCCAATCATGTGTGCGGGAGCGACTGCATATAAGGCTCTTAAGATCTGCGGAGCAACGCCAGGACAGTGGATTGCTATCTCCGGCGCTGGTGGAGCGGTTGGTAGCCTGGCATTACAGTACGCCCGTTCAATGGGCTACCGGACGATTGCCATCGACGCTGGTAACGAAAAAGGCCGTTCTTGTAAGACCTATGGAGCTGATTTCTATGTGGACATCCTTCACGAAAGGGACACCCCGGCAGCAGTAGCAAGAGTCACACAGGACCAAGGTGTTAGTGCCGTACTGGTGACAGCAGGGAAGGCGACTGCCTATGAGGATGCATTTCGTATGCTTGCCCCATTCGGGGCCCTTGTATGCGTTGGCATCCCATCACCTGATGAAAAGGTCACCTTCCACCCACTAGTTCTGATAGACCAGGGAATTCGAGTGATTGGATCCATGGTAGGAACCCGTGGAGATATCCAAGAGGCCATTGGTTTTGTCAGCCGGGGAGCTGTGGTCCCAGACGTTGAAGTGATTAGTTTCGACAGGCTCGCAGATATTACCGAGCTAGACTGTTCGAAAAAGGTCAGTGTCCTGTTACTATGGTAACAATTATGCGAAGCTAATTGTCCAACCTTACAGGGTGTCAGCAAATATGTCATTTATATAGATACTTAACGTTTATACTTCGGGTTAAAGCGCTGCATATACAGGAAATATGTACCTACTCCGTACACACCTTCCTACGTAACTTGAAAACTTTGTCTTGTCAATCCTGTATAGAAATGCGTAGTACGTATGTCGCCAAAAGCCATCGTGGTAGTTTAGACTTGACTCCCCCAGCTTACTTAAGCCTGATGCCTGTTGATCACTCTGACTGACTAATACTCTGCTTTTCTCTCAAGATTCCCCAGGTCTACATTTTCAACTTCGCCTGTCACATAGTAAATTATCCATCATCGTATCCATCACGGTCTTCAGTCAGACTGCCCATGTCTAGTACACAGTTTTTACGTTGTACATTTTGTTTTGCGTCATTCCGACGCCATGAACACCTTCAACGCCACCTGATGTCTCGTATGTCTATGGACTCTAGTGATGAAAACCTTTCCTGTGTGGGGAGCTGATTTAATGTTGCAGATGGAGGTGATCGCCCCCATAACTGTACATTCTGTAGCCAGTCGTTCAAACGAAGGTTAGTCAATGCCGCAAGCCTTTTCTCGAGAGGGTTCGGGTTTGCTCATCATCCCCAGAGATGTTCTCCAGAGGCACTGGCGGACTTGCAAGTTGCGTCTCGATATAGGTGCTGAGATTCCTCGCTACTCTCATGCCCCTAGACCTAGTAAAAAGCGAGCCTGTAATCGATGCGCCAGACTCAAGAAGGCATGCAGTTTGGGCTCTCCTTGCGAAGCATGTCGCGCCAGAAACCATGAATGCTCCTATGGGGATTCTCACCCCGCGACAGAGTCGGGTGCTCTGGTGCAGGCTCCATCCTCCATATTCCCTAACTTCGCACTGTCCGCACCTAGAGAAACCGCGGAGCTCGAGATCGATCAACCATGTTTTCCACCCCTGGAAATTCCAGACTTGAATATGACCCCCGCCGGGGAAACAGGCTCTTGGAATCCAAGCACCCTTGATTCTTGGGCCGAGGAGCCGCTACCGTCCATTCTCGATAGTGAATATGCGTTCAATTTCCCATCGAACGTATGTGATGCGTTCTCAGGAGTCCAGTCCGCATATCCCAGCAGCATCGTTACAAGATTATATTTCCTGGACCATTTCACCAGCGTTACAGGGTTCGCGGACTCGTTTGAATGTGGAAGTGCCGCCGAAATGAAGGATCTGACCCGGAGTGTACAGGAGGAGTCATCTGACAAGAATCCGGAGAAAGATGGCACTAGATGGGGTCAATTGTCTCACTTGAATTCTTCATCGCAGGACATTGTGCAGCTGTCAGAATTCACGGTACCCACAGAGGTCATTTGGAATTCCCAGCAGACACGAGGCTCTTCGTCTTTCTTTGGGGATGTGCCCGAGGGGACGTACTTTGGTTCTGAAGATTGGCTTTCGGACTCTCTTGTCGGTGTTACAAACAATATTGTGTCTGGGCTAAAGGTTGCCACGCAGCACCGAAATTCAGGCAGTCCAATCACTTTTGACTGGTCAACACTTATTGAACAAATTTGCGTGCAGTTTTTCAGCCCCCCAAATATCAAGAAATACCTACTTTTTTTCTGGTCATTCTGGTACCCACACTGCCCGATAATCCACAAGCCCACATTCGGTATCCACAACGCACCCCACACGTTGCTCGTGCCCATGTTGTTGATCGGTGCGAGCCTTTCCCCCGACGAATCCGTTAAAAGGAATGCGAAGCTCTGGTTCAGCAGTGCAGAGGAGATGGCCTTTGCGGAAGAGCATTTCCAATACTCAATAACAACCAGGGGCGAGAACCACCCCCCAAAACGGAAGACCCTCCAGGCGCTCCAGGCCGCGTATTTGATTTGTCTTTTACAAAACTGGGAGGGTGATAATAATAGCAAGCAGAGAATTAGATGCTATAGGTATAGCATGGTTATAGCGGTATACCCAGCTTGGTCCCTTTGCTGTATGTCAAGAAAGGCTAATTTATTCCACTGCTTCAGGTTGCGAGAAACCTTGGATTTGCATCCGGAAACCATCATGAGATCCGATTACAGGACATGGACTGGCATCGTTTTATCTTGGAAGAGGAGTTGATTAGGTATGATTTTCGTGCATTTGGTGCCGGATATCTGTCCCTTAGAATTCTAATGACATGTGCAGAACCTTCTCATTCATTTTATTACTCGATACAGCTTTTGTTATTTTCAATAACACGCCACCGAAGTTGTCAATAGCCGAGCTATCGATGGCTCCTGTGTGTTCTGAACGCTCTTTCCAGGCGCAGTCTGCCGAAGAGTGCCTTTTGCATCTAGCTGGATCGTATATCAGCATGCCTAGCGCAGAGAAATACTCAGTGGCATCTGTGGTGACAAAGATGTGTCAAAATGAGTTGGGCGCTGATAACAGAGAGAATTTTGCTCGATTAGGAAAGCTGAACCTGTTTATAGTCATAAGCGGTATGTTGTAAGCTGCAACTAGTATGCGATCATCAGCTCTCCTTCCTTCAAAGACCAACAGACAAGATGTGAATTTGGTCGGCTAATCATATAGCGAAGCATTCCATTCAGTTTTATTTTACTCACGAAACACCCTTGTTCCCGAAGTGGCTGTTCAACCACTCCGACAAGGTCTCAGCAACTGGAAATCATTTTGGGATGGATACGACGCTCTCGAACATGACCCTGAAATGACTGGTCTATACTCCAGCGAAAGATGGAAACGTACAGGATTTATGCAGCACGCTCCGGAATACTGGATTCTGGCACAAGCAATTCTCCAAGGCATGCAAAACCCAGATTTAACGGACAACAATGATACCAGCCTGAGTGCGGGCTCTCTTCTCAGTCGATTTGATGAGACCGACATGAGTCAAGTGAACAGGCTGATCAAGCAATTTGAGAACCTCAATATACTAAATACTTGATACTGTCCCGCTTCTAACCACTCGAGTAAGAAAGGATACTCCTCTCTTGTGACTATCAGTCGGATATTTGAAGGTGAGAGGGAAAAAGAAAACAAAAATACGGATGAAAACTTCGCCAATCATCTCATATGCCAGCTTCACTATCTCTCACTGATAAACATGAATGGACTGGGCTGCGCAGTAGGCGAACAGTCCCTGCTTCCCCCATTCCCCTCCGATCCCACTCTGCTTGTGGCCAGAGAAGTACCCAGCTGGATGAGGCTTGCTGAAACTATTGAGCCACACACTCCCGACCTCAAGTTGCCGGCCAATTCCATCCGCACGAGATACATCACTGGAAAAAACGCTAGCCCCAAGCCCACAGTTGGTACCATTGACTCGGCGAATCACTTCGTCTTCGCTTTCCCACGATAGGAGCGGTATGATGGGACCTGTCGAATACGATTTTTCAGCTGAGGTCCTTGGGTGGAGTAATCATGATGGAGGTTGGCCGAATGGAGTTCAAGGGGTGAAGTGGGGAGAATCATGGACACAAATCCATACTGACCAAATTGCTCCTCCTGTACAACTCGAGAATCATCTGACGGGTTCTCTATAATGGTGGGTGGAATGAACATGCTGTCTTGGCGGGCGAGAGGCTTTCCACCTAGGGAGAAGTTGAAGCCGCGGACCATACAGTCTTCGATTATATCCTGTACGACAGAATATTGCATGTTGTTTTGCATCGGTCCGTAAACACTTGGCGTCGCTGGATCAGTACTACCCGCCAGAAGGTTGACTTCCTCTATCAAGCGGTCACGGAATTGCATATAAATGTCCCGGTGGACATACACTTGTTTGGTCCGGGATTGTCTGAGAGGCTTTCTATCGGGCACACTGTCAGTTACATTGTGACTCTTGAACAGGGGGGTCCTACTAACCATTGAATTCTAGGAAATCGATACTATGGTCCACCTCCAAATCACCCATTAATGTCTGACATGAACCTCGGTTAGCTGCTGAATACATGACACGTTCGAGACTCGGGCACCCAATACCGTTTTCCCCGTCTCTTTCGAGACCACCGCTGAAAAAAAGTGCTTGCCTGCTCGTAATGCCGCAGCCAATGCACGCAGGACATCCTGTCGACACTCCCACGGTGTCGCTGACCAACTCGGGAATGCTGCCTGGGCGGCCTGGACTACCTTATCCAGATCCTGGGCGGTTGCAGAGGGGACAGGCCAAAGTAGGGATTTGGACCTTGGGTCCTGGCCCTGATGGATGACACCAGTGTCACATCTTTGGCCATCTACAATGTTCGAAAAGGACACAGTCGTCAGGGGGCCCATGGAAGTTGGGAGCGTAAGAATTGGATGCATGATAGTCGCGAAGTGTTTGGTCGGTCTTGGTTAACACGTCCCCGTCCAGTCTTCCAGTACACACAAAGTATGTGTCTACGAGGTATATTTACGAATATATAGACACGAGAGGTATGCCGGTACAGCCATACGGAGGACACCCCACCCACCACAATCTAAACACAACATGACTTCCACAGCATCCCGGCCGGCTTCTGGAGGCTATGGCCCTGGACCCAACTATTCATGAGAACCTTGACAGCTTTCTCGCTCGAATCATATCATGTATTATTCATGTTCATCCCTGAATTTGTCACTGCTGTGTGGGTGGGGGTGGGGCCGCCCCCGATACCACCAGAGATATAGTTACGCATATCTTAGTTATATAATTATATTCTGCTTATCAATCTTTGAGTCTCGGATGATTCCTTGCTCATGTCATATTTTCAGTTTGATATAGCCAAACTTACTATAAATTGATCCAATGCCTTGGGGCATTCAGTTAGCATTCGAATTCTCATTATTCTCTTATTTCTTGATCCATCTCAGTGCTACAACATAACTTTCGTGGAATCATGTCTATTCCTAAAATCGCCATTGCTGGAGTCAGTTAATTCCTTGCAACAATTCCATGGCTTTTCTGACCTTCCATTCTAGGCCAGCGGCAACCTTGGTCCATCTGTTCTTCATGAACTCCTTGATGCTGGGTTTCAAGTGACTGTATTGACGCGGGCTAGCAAGTCTGGCCAGTTCGATTCTCGAGCACAAGTCACTGAGGTTGACTATAATTCCGTGGAATCCCTCAAGTCCGCTCTGGCCGGCCATGATGTTGTCGTCAACACCCTAGGAGCAATCCCCAAAGAGATTCATCTGCGATTGATTGATGCCGCCGCCTCTGTTCAGGTCCAGCGGTTTATTCCTTCTGAATTTGGCTGCGACACCACCAATTCCAATGCGGCAAAGCTGCCGGTCTATGCTGATAAAGTTGCCATTCAACAATATCTCGAGAAAATTTCGCATACCTCGAACTTAACATATACGATTCAGGCCAACGGGCCGTTCCTCGATTGGGGTCTCATGGTTGGATTCTTGGTCAATCTTTCAGGCCTAGCTACGGACCTGTATGATGGAGGCGAGCGAAAGTTCAGTGCAACTACCCTTCGCGGTGTGGGCAAAGGAATCTGCGGAATCATTCACCATCTTGAAGCAACTAAGAACCGAGTGGTGTATATCTCAGAAGCTGAGGTCTCGCAGAGTCAACTTCTGGAACTCTCCGGAAAGAGTCCACACAAAAGAATCGTGCAAACCGATGATTTGGAGAAGGAAGCTTTTGCGGAATTGGGCAAGCCTTCTCCGAATCCGGAGGTCTTTGTCTACAATTTTCTTAAGAGAACAATCTTTGGTGGTGGATTTGGTAGCCTCTTTCCGGCAGCGAGCTTGTGGAATGATCAGTTTGGAATAAAGCCTTTGGTCAGCGAGGAACTTCAGCAAATTGTATCTAAGTACAGCAAGTAAGAGAGGATAGTTGTTTCAGGATGTCATAGATGGAATTTTATTGTTTGAGTGTTCTATTCACGTACTGTATTTATGCAATAATGCTGCATTGTAACTAGTAGATAGATGTAAACTGATTGTATCTTATAAACCATAGTACTGTACTGAATGTAGATATATTTACCCTACAATATAAGCAGCCCTCATTCCGGGTCGAGAATATTTCTGACGCAGGTCCTGGGTTCTGGATTTAACCTGTGTTCCTGGTAAGGATGATTGGTCCAGATTGTGAGATTGTTGTTGGTATGGTGGAATATAGCATGCACCATGCTGTATGAGCAATCAACAAGCTGATAAACTTGCACGCCAAACAGCAGATGTGCCAGTAGACGCCAATGCTAGTACGGAACCTGTCCTCCGGGCCAGTCAACGCCAGATACTACGATCACACGCCAACGAGCAGTGGAAGGCTTCATGGGAGTTTAACGACCACGGGGCCTTGCCCCGCCGTCTCTTCAGTGAACCCACCCGTGCAACTCTCCGTCTGCACTACGGGCTCCGCCGGGCCGCCAGCTCAGCGCTGGTTCAGATGCAGACAGGGAAGATCGCCCTCGCTAGTTACCTTGGCACGTTCAACGCCATGGAGACCACCGACTGCTCATGTGGCCGAGGTCGACAAGACATCTCCCACATACCACTCCATTGCCCCCGGCACGCTGAAGCCCGGGCTGAGCACCTGCTCCCTGGCACGCAAGATCGTGATTGGTGGTCATTTCTAACTAGGCCAGATCTAGTCGCCAAAACCGCACGCTTTATGTTGAGCACAAGACTCCTTGGGTAGTTCAACGCCTTACCAACGTCATTATCGAATCTCCACACAAGATTAGAGTTCGCGATAATATAACGTGGTCCAGTCAGATTCGCCCTTACATGGGCTGTTAAAACTGGCCATCCGCCTGATCTAGACGAGATGGCTAGTTGTCGTTTGCAATAGATGGGATGGAGACGAGGCAGATTACTAGGGCTAGCCGTCTCTCGGAGGCCGCTAGATTTACAACTTTTTTGAACTGTACGGGCTTGCTGGACTACCCTGCAAGGCTGGAATCGTCAACTGGTTTGGCGAGTATATATTATGTATAGTTATACATTGTCGATCTCACCGGCTGCCGTCGGGCCAGCATGTAAATATTTGGCGATTCGTCCAATCGTCCCCCAGTGAGCTGCCGCCAATCGGCCAATTAATAATAATAATAATAATGCTCAATATTTTACTTATACTAACGGCTTGGCAGCGGGGCCCGAAAATAATAATGATGTGTTTGCTGGTGAAGCCGATTTCGCTAGTGACTGTATTGTTAGGACAGTACATCAGTATTGCAAGCTATTAGAAACCCAAACATTAAGTCATGACAGCGGATTATTTACGCCATCCTACAGTCAGTGGAGGAGCTTAAAACGCGAGGGATCCCGCTTCGGCTCCAGTGGATCCCTGGACACTGCGATAACCCTGGAAACGACGCGGCGGACCGGCTAGCCAAAGAGGCGGTTGGCCCAAATGGAACACACCCCTTCGGCCTGTCTCAAGTGAGAAAAGGCCCATCCGGGATCAGACCCTAAAGCAATAGGAACAAAAGTGGAAGAAGTCCAAGAAGGGTCGCCATCTTCACCGGATTGACCCTACACTACCCTCGGTCCGCACCCGAAGGATGTACGGCTCATTACCGCGGAACCGGGCCTACCTGCTCACACAGCTACGCACCGGCCACTCATGGCTAGCAGCACATGGGAAACTACACCAGTTTCAAGAAGACGAGAATTGCGAAGGTGGGGCGAAGGAAACGGTGGTCCATGCCCTAGTGGACTGTCCGAGGTTGAAAAATATACGCCAGGAACTATGAGCAAAAGTGGGAGATGCGTTCAACAGTGTCACGAGCATGCTCGGAGGACGAGGACAAGAAGGTAAGGAAGGTAGGATAAGTAGCACCGCCCAGGATGGCATGATAGGTGCTGTACAGGATTTCGCGGAGGCATCACCGAGGTTTCGAAGCCGCGCGCCAAGGGGGCCGCAAAACATCAAAATATCTAGAATCTACTCATACAGGCCTATAGAGCATATATAAATCTATATCCAAAATATGAGGCCCATAGGCCCCCTCGTTGTGGAGTTATTCACTCAAAACTAGAAATTGACTGTATGTATGGGTGATATATGAAGCGGAAATACACATACATATATCTCCATCGACATTCTACCCAAACCACCCACCCCCGCATATGGATATCGATATATAGGGGTATATGATGGATATATAATAGTCGGCCTGATTACCGAGGCCGACGGATTCCTCATATAGGGACACTGTAGTCATATGCTTTAGATGGCTAAGCACTCATTCTTTTATCATGGTGGATATAGCCTATCCATATCACTCTTTCGTGTAATTAAAACTCCTCGCCTATAGCCTCGTGCAGTCCGGATAATTGACTCCCCATTGATAAATTTGAGGGGGACCGTAAGGACCTCCACCGGTTTGTTTCCCAGATCCAGGAGAAAATGAATGTGAACTATGACCGATTCCCAAACCCCCAGAGCCGAATGACATATGTGACCAATCGTTTGAAAGGAGCCCCGTACGCACAAGTGTTATCATACATTTGTGATGGCATTTGCCAGTTGACCGACTACAAGGCTATCTTGAACATCCTCGAACGTGCTTTTGGAGACCCGAACCGAGTTCGGAATGCCCGCAATGAACTCTTCCGCCTGCGACAAGGGAATAAGGGGTTTAGTGTATTCTTCGCTGAATTCCAACGTCTGGCCTTAGAAGGAGAAATGCCAGAGACTGCCCTGCCAACCCTGCTGTAGCAAGCTATCAACCGGGAACTACGGAACATGCTGCTGCACCACGAGTCTCCAAGTGGAGACCATCACCAACTCGCTAGTTTCTTGCAGAATCCAGAGAATCGACGCTTTCAGTATAAAAATACCCCTGTTCATCGAAGCTATGCTACTGTGTCTAGACCTACAGTTGCTGCCCCTGCTAGTAGACCTAGTGGGCTTATACAATATCCTGCAACCCCAAAGGCCTCAGCCCCAGTTGAAACTGTGAAGCCCCACCCTGACGCTATGAATCTTTCTCTCACCCGGCGTACACCTCTCGACCACCAGGGCCCTTCTCGCCAGGAGAGGGGCGAGTGCTTCCGTTGTGGTTCAAAGGAGTACCTGGTTCGTAACTGTCCGCACCCAGACACCCCGTCCCATGGGAGTTCAGGCAAGTTGATCGAGGATAGCCCCGACTCCATCAAGTCGGGTGATCTTGCCTTGCTCAAAAGGCTTCCCTCTGAGTCGATGGTCGTTGAGAAATTTTCTGACTATGCATCTCTTGCTCGTGTAATCGTGCGTGACCAGAATCTGACCATTGGGTTAGGAATGATGACAGCAGTCGAAGAGACAAATTAGGGGACCTGAAAGAGCTCATATGTTGTTATTGTTTGGTTTGACATTCTGGATTAGCATCTCATGTATTTACTGGACTTTGTAAAATCGAGCCCTTCAAAGACTACAAGGAATAAACCATTGTATGTTCAAAGACACATCATCCTCCCCAGCCCTGTCCTGGATCCAGAATCCCGAAATTATCATCAATGCCGTCTACAATCGAAAAAAACTCATAAGATGATATCCCAATACTCTCGAGAAACTCGAGATCGCTGTTATCCTGCGGAAGCAGGCCCGACGGTGATTGAGAATCCCCGGGCATGCAGTGTGTGGCTGTCTGAAGATCAGTTGCAATTGCAGTTGCGAGATCTTCCCATCCTTGATTACCATTATCATTGTTGTTGTTATAGCCAGTGCTGGTGCTCACGACACTCTGTTCAGGACTGGACAGCGTCAAAGTTTGAAGACCTTGCTGCTCAATCCGCGTGGCCAGCTGCTGGAAAAGAGATTCAATTTGGGTTAACTCCGTCTTCCGTACTTCAGCCAACTTGTTCCCTTTGCAGATCATCTCATCCAGTATTGAGTGTGCATTATGACTACCCGCCTCGCCATCGGCAACCCGTGGGAAGAGCGTCCTTGTCATTGTTAGGTATATAGCGGCGCCGTATGTAAACTCCAGCTCAAATGGTAGGAATACCTCTGGACGGGTTAGACTCCTTCACTTTACCAGCATGACGAGAAGAGGAAGAGAAATAAATGACGCACCGAGAAGACTATCCTCATCCGAGAGTATCTGAAGTGTTTTGACTGCTGATTTTATCCCGGTGTTAATCAACGCCTTGGTCGGAGCCAGGAAACTCTGCCAATCTTCTTCTCCATGATCCAATTTCTCGAGTCTTTCCTTTAGAATTGATAGGAGAAGGGGTCGCGTGGCGACAATGACACACTGAGCCGAGTATATCGTTAGCATGATGGAAAGTAAGATTGCTACAATGATTATTTGCGAACCTGGTGATACGACAAAGTAATATGGCGCGTTCCTCTAGGCATGGCTTCCACTGAGTTCTGGAACTTGAGATGAATAATCTTCTCAATTTCCTGGGCGTGGCTAGCCATTGTATGCAGGATAGATCGTGTCTGTTCCAGGAATATTCCCAGCTGTGTTCTTTCGGTCTTGTATATTGCTGAAAAGTAAATAGTCAGACATGTCACGATATAAAGGAATAATAGTCAACTCACTCGCCAGAATCGTCGAGAGCATTCGTGAGAGCTTGACTTGAAGGCTGAGAGTTGTATCTTGTTGCGATGGATTGACTAGAGTAGTTATATCACAATCGTGCGTTGTCATTGGAATTCCAACAGAGGACGAGAAATGTCGATCCATAATGTATAAAGTCCACCAAAGATTTCGGCATCTTGTCAAGGTTCTTAAACCAAGTTCTTCCTCGGGTAACTGAGTGTGCAATCCTCCCAGTTGCGCTATGCGTATTGCTTGGCCAACCTGAGCAGAACCATTAGCTAAAGAGCTAGACAGGAGCGTATTACTTACATAGACATGCGCCGACTCCCTGTGATCGATCGAATACCGGTATAACCCCATCATGGCCAGAACCTCAATAGCCAGCAAGCTATCCTTCCACAAAGATGCAAGGTCCGGCATCAGGGATGTCGCGCGAACGAAGAACTTTGACCCAGGAGGATCATTGGTACCTCTTGATCGTGACAAAAACGCGTTTCCAAATGCCAAAACGAGTAGAAATTGTACAAACCATAAGCGACATTCGCTTGCTTTCGCCACTGCATCACCCTGGTAAAACTCCCGTACATGGCTCACAAATGCCTCTTCATCGTCGAAGAATCTATAGATTTGTCCGAGATGAAACTTAACTGTGTTGAATAGATAGAGAGCCTGGTCGATTGATGGTAGACCACTAATATCCGGAGGGTCATTTGGGGCAGTATCTCGCCATTGCGGAGCATATACGTCGCCTTCTAGAAGACCGGGACTGCTGTTGAGAGGTTCAAGATTAAGTTTCTCTGTTATCATAACCTTGAGCCGTGCAGTGAGCGACCATAGAGAAGAGGGAGCAAGCCAAACTATATAACATTGTTAGCTTTAAAATTAAAACTAGAGAACCATCACCATTGCCTCACTCCAATTGCGCTTGCTTCCACAAGCATCTTTAAGGATTCTCGAAGGAAGGCTAAAAGGACTTGTCCAGATACTCCTTGTATGATCAATCGGCTGATGCTGTGATAATTCCGCCGGAGGACATACATCCTCTGGAAAGGTACTCTCAGATGGGGTCCTAACTGCAAATGTATGCTGTTGCTGCTGAAGTCTAGCCTGGGCCTGTAGTTTCTGGAAATATCTAGCTTCCTGTTAGTTCTATATCAATATGACCGGACGACTGACAAACCTCTCTGCTACCATGACATTGCTCCCGGTTTCCACAAACCGGCACCTCATGACTCGTCGCCGACAATTGGTACATGGTTCCTCACCAGAACACTTGATCTTACTCTGCCGGCAAGCAACGCATCTGTGATATGTTATCAGTTTGGGCCCGATCCATGAAAATCGGGGTAATTTACGCGTTTTGCGTCCTTTTAAGCTTGCGAGGAGTTACTTTGAAGTTCGTTGACATATTCAAATGAATCGTTTAGCATGGCTTCTTGCTCCGTGGATTACGGCGCCGTAGTGGATTGGTCTGTATTGTGCCATGTCAAGAGTAAGAGCATCGCCATCCCGGAACGTCATGTGCATACCCCGCACATAGCACTAGTATCAGAGCCTTGTGGAGACTCGCATTTGATAAACAAAAAGGGAAAGATCGCGCATTGCTTATCAGAGTGATAAACATAAGGACGAGTACGAGGTGTTAGTACTGATCATTTTTAGTAGCGCAAATGGAGGGGCTGGGTAATATCACAGTTGCAAAAGACATGGATCCGTAATAAATAAGGCCGATCATAGGGTGCTTAATCTAAATAAAGAAGACGCTTTGTTCTCATTTCAGAAGCACAATGGCACGTTTGTTTATACCTCTTCCTTCTGGGCTTTGGGCTCCTTTATCAGGTCCGGTCGAGCATATTCGATCGAATCTAACTTGCAGAGCCCCGAAAACTAAATGATCAGAACTGCTATAAAAGAAGCCCTCGACTTGTCCGATCCATGTCGTTCATCAGCTGAAGACCATCGGCAACCTCAATCCTTTTCTGCGGAGGCTGCTCGGAACCATACCATTGTGCATTTGATCGGAGCACATATCTTTCGGCCACATACATGTGGTTTTCGGGATCCATCTTGGGTCAGGATGTACAGCCTTATAATCGGAATCGGTAGGATTGAGCCGGATCCGAGATTGTATGGCACAGACGCTATACTCTTTACCCGATTGCTGTTATCTTTATCTATGCATCAGCTTCATTAGTACTGGCAGTCTGGTTTGAAATACCGATTGACCGTATGCAGTACTCTGCAGCTGCATCTTACCCCGCATTACTCTGAATGCAGACAACCCCGCGCCATCTTACCTCCCACTGGCCGGCAATAAGCATAATGTATTTCATGTTGGAGAGAGGATCGGGTGTCTTCCTAGTCCTTTATTTTGCGGGGAAGCTCATTTCGGGGGCTGCTATTGGTGATCAATGTCCAACCTTTTTTTCGAGAATAGGTGTAATGGAATCGGGAAAGTATCGGAGTGACTTTCTTCTTTGGCATCCCGAGAATGAAGGGACATCTGGAATTTGTCAATGTATTAATATGAAGCTTTTCTTCGACAACCATCCCTCTCTGTGAATAATATTTCACCTTTTGAATCACAAACATGGCGCCATCCTTTGCATCTACCTTGAAAGACCCGAGTCTCTTCGTTGAGAAATCCTATATCGACGGTCAGTGGATATCATCTACATCAACATTCGACGTCACGAACCCGGCCACAGAGACCCGCATCGGAACATGCCCCGAATCGACCATCGATGATCTAAACCACGCAATCCGCGCAGCATCCAATGCCTTCCCAACTTGGCGAGCATTCTCAGGCCGCCAACGCGGACGCATCCTCCGAAAGCTTTTCGACCTCCTAGTCGAAAACAAGGTCGACCTTGGCCGGATTATCACAGCGGAGAACGGAAAAGCAAAAGCAGACGCAGAAGGCGAGGTTCTTTTCTCAGCCAGCTTTTTCGAGTGGTTTGCAGAAGAGGCTCCCCGGGTTTATGGAGATGTTATTCCGCACAGCAATTCAACTAGCCGGACGCATGTTATCAAGCAGCCTGTTGGTGTTTGTGGATTGATTACGCCTTGGAATTTTCCTATGGCGATGGGTGCGAGGAAGGTGGCGGCTGCGCTGGCGGCGGGTTGTACAGTGGTTCTCAAGTCGGATGGACTTACACCGATTTCTTTGAATGCGATGGCCGTGCTGGGGGAGCGTGCGGGTATACCAAAGGGTGTGCTGAATGTTGTGACTGCACTAAATAATACGCCGCAGCTTGGTTTGGCACTTTGCCAGTCAGACACCGTTAAGAAGATATCTTTTACCGGGTCCACAAGAGTTGGCAAGCTCCTAATGCAGCAGTCCAGCAACACATTGAAGAAGTTGAGTCTTGAGCTGGGAGGTAATGCCCCATTCATTGTATTCGATGATGCGGATCTGGAGATCGCGGCTTCCAGTGCCCTTGCCAGCAAATTCAAGGTAACTGGCCAGACGTGCGTGTGCGCAAACAGGATCTATGTGCAGGAAGGCATCTATGATCGTTTCTGCCAGAGGCTAGTCGAAGAGGTCAAGAAGTTCCATGTCGGTAATGGCGCCGAGGATACCGTCACTCATGGACCCATGACGAATGGGGTGAGCAAAGTCAAGGAGCACATTCAAGATGCTGTGAGCAAAAACGCGAAAGTCCTTCTTGGAGGAAGCCAGCTATCGGCACTTGGGAAAAACTTTCACGAACTCACCATCTTGGCCGATGTCGACGACTCCATGAAAATAAGCACTGAGGAGACCTTTGGCCCTATTGCGGCATTGTACAAATTTTCAACCGAAGACGAAGTTATCAGTAAGGCCAACAACTGCGACGTTGGCCTCGCATCCTATGTCATGACGACTGATTTGGCTCGATCGCATCGGGTCACCGAGAGGCTGCAATTCGGAATGGTTGCGCTCAACACGGGTGTGATTTCAGATGCTGCAGCTCCGTAAGTTTTATATTACCCAAACCCTCGAGTTGAGTAGACTGACATGTTCTGTAGATTTGGAGGAGTCAAACATTCCGGCATGGGTCGAGAGGGTAGCAAGTATGGTCTGGATGAATATGTCAATATCAAAATGGTTGTTACAGGCGGCATCAATACCGTGTACACGCGGTTGTAAATAGATAGATAATTTGCCTTCTGGCCTGAGGCAATTGCAGTAAAATTAATTTGAGGCTCACGACAGATCTATGACGGCCTACAAGTGCCTGACAGGCTAGGCAAAGATAGAATAATAAAAAAAAATCAAAACCTTTTATCTTTCTTCCTTTCTACCCCACTCCTGTACACACTCACTCTCCGGTCTGAGCTAGCCAACAAGATGAACATCATTTCAACCATCGTCGGCACACTTTGTGCCGTGATCTTGGGAGTGGCTTTTACGGTTTTCCACAAGCAAACACGGCAGACGCTTCTCGTCCCAATGGAGCTTTATCTATACCGACAAAATTCCACCTACCGATTGACAATAGTACGAGCTCTCCACCGATATCTGACTCCCCCGGCGGAAAAGAAACGACAAACAGAACTCATCAGGTCTCGGGATGCAAACCTTCGCCGGCTCAGAGTCACTGCGCAGAGAGAACTCTGGCTCCTGGAAAACAAGTCAATAATGGAGACAAGAAAAGCACAGGCCGGCGGTACCTTGAGTAAAGACGACGAGGCCTTGGTGAAAAAAGATAACAGAAGGCTTCAAGAGGTCAGAGTAGCTTTCGACGAAATTGCACGGAAAAACCTTGAAATAGACGCACAATGGATTTCGGGTTCCTGGACTCTCGAAGTTTCAGAGAGATCGCGGGAGGCAGAATGGGAACGGGATCAGACGTTCTGTAAAAATGGATTTGGCTGCTGCGCGCGCGATTGTGGGTGCTGTACACGGCCCCGTAAAAGCTGTGATGGACAGCTCCAGGAGTTGTTTTCTGACATGAAGATACACTGTACGGATAACTGCGGCTGTTGTATGCGGTGGAGGAACGCCTATCAGTCTGAGAAGGAGGATTAGAGCCGCCGCGGCTAGGTCTTTGTGTTTTGCTTTATGGTTTCTTGATTCGGCCTGGATGAAACAGATTGCTTATCCTTCGTCATGCTGCGATTATATACGCTTAATTTTTCGGGTAGTGCATAGCTACCCATCTCTCATGATCATGCACCATTTTACTGGCCGTAATATTTTTATCGAATAACTACAAACCGCTTAATCAGATTTTTCTCTTCTAGAGAGTGGGGGAGACTGTAGAGTGAATAGACGGGACTATCAGCAATATTGGTGAATGCAAACCTTTGCCCTCCAACAACTCTCTTCTCATCCACACGGTATTCTTTCCCAACTCTCATCAAACACCCTGCAATTTTCAATACTTAATCTCCGGTAGTCTCCTTTGAGGTGAGGAGCTCGAGCTATCCAGAAATATTTCTGGTTTCCCGCTCACACTGCTCCATCAGACAAAAAGACGATATCCTGACGGAATGGACGAGAACTGAAAAGCATTGTGCAAATAGCCATACACAAGTGGCTGAATCAATTGGTCAGACTATGATAACCTCTCTGGTGATGTACAAGGACGAATAATCAGATCTTGAACACCCCGAATTCGGCACTCGACGTCGAGGTTTATTTTCGGTTTCCACCCTACCTAAAGACACATGACCTTTTATCCTGCCACCATAGACTCGACGCTCACATGTTGCACAACCACCATGGACAGTACGTATGTCCCAATCTTTATTGGCATAAACGCAGGTTCTCTGTGATTCCTTTCCACGAGTTACCACCAGCTCAGACGTGCTGTGTCTCCCTTCTTCTGCAATAGAAGTTAGTACAAGTCCCGCGAGCTTCCCAACAATGAGTTTTAAGCGTGAATCTCTAAATATACGGCACTGTTGCCGTAGAGCAGTACAAAGCAGAGACATTTGGGGATATGGCACTCATCCTGATCCCACCTATAACACAGTCACAAAACTCGTGATTCTGGGCAACGCGAGAGACAAAACGTTTCAAGATACGCACAGGTTCATCCAGACAATTCTGCAAATTTGTGACGAGCACGAGGCGTCCGTTGTGTTCATCGAGGACAAATCCGGTTGCGCGAAGACCTCCTATTGCAGAATGCCATATTTGGCGGGATAGACGGCGTTCCTGATAGACGCTAAAATATTGCGTCCTCTCTCTAATTATGGGGACAATGAGCCGAGAGTTGGTATAAATATGCCTTCTCATGCGGAACATTTCTTGAATCTAGATAGCACCGCGGCATCGATATTGCAAAATGCATGATCTGCCATCCTTATGGGGTCGTAGTCGTGTTCGAGAGTCGGAATGAAGAGAGACATGGAGCTATTCTAAACAGTCCAAACACTGACCAACGCCTTGAACAGCCGATTGTTTGAGAAAAACTGATTGGTTTTTGACATTGTGAATCACAAAACAACCTATGAAGAGGCTACATTTGAACCCATCTAACAAGGGTTGGGCTTTGGTTAGCGACATACCCTAGGATTGGCGATATACTTCAGTTAACATACCGACGAAAGCCCCATGTTCCCCGTCGTTCTGTGGCTTCAATTTCACATTTACAACGTCATATCAAATCTGGCTGTGGAAAATATCAAAGCATATTTCGACTTCTAATAGACAAGGTAACGAATCAGATTTCCTCTACCGGAACGATATGCGTTATATCGACCTCAAATATCTTTTTGGTAACAGTCTTTCTTTCTGCCAACAATTAGAACTGCTCAGAGCAAGGAAGCACCGAGAGCAGCTTATGTGCCATTGAGGCAAAACAGCGTGCCGCAGCTCCTGGCCATGGGTAAGTCATTCTTGTCTCCTTTTCATACGAACTTCCTGGTTCCTGACTGCATACAGCACTAGTTAATTTAATCAAGTGAAAAGACCAAAAGAATAACCATGGAATCTGATGGATGGATGTTCCAGTTCATGTTCTGAATGATAACAATATTGGACGAAACCAGCGCATTGTATGCAATGCGAAATGCGCCGGTTCTGGATAGCATTTGTCCTAGAGCCTCTCGTGGCATTAGCTAAGGCTAGGCGAATCGCGCTCTTCCGCTTTTACTTCCAAAAGAACTTCACGGAAGCATCACTGATGTCGCCTTCATACAGCGTTGGCGCTGGTCGCATTGCATATCGAACAATGGCCCAGCTGAAGCTGACACGACAAGTAGTCATTTAACCAAATACATGCCAATTAAGGCCCGCACATGACCATTACTGCTCTCCCATCACCTCTCCCCTAGCCCCACTGAATTCCAACTTTGAAATAGTGGTTGTCGCGAATTCTTACGAGGGAAATCGATAATGCCATGAGGCATGTTTCATCCTGAATCTTTAGACCCGGCGACTGACCGACCCACAGATTGATGGGCGTACGGATAAAGTTGAAAGAAAAAAAAGAAAAAAAGAAGAAAAACAACAACTTGGCGAGTCCTAGTTGACCACTCGTCGAGTGACCATGCTTCACTTGATACATACGATAGCTCTTAGGGCCTATATTTTCGACGGAAAGCTCATCAAGAGCAACTTGCAGTTAAGAAGCGCATTTTTCGAGAGGAGATTCAGGGCAACAGGTACCCAAGATACCCAAGAAGCACTACCAAAGTTCGCACGTGCGACACACTTCGGAAACCAACAGCGTTGGTTTTATATCCTTGGAATTGAATCTGTTGCTCCTTATTAATAAGCCCAGTTCAAGGAGGACACTTCATGCACAGGGTAGTGCAATACTCCACATAAACTGGGAAGCATGGAAAGAATCCGAACAAGCTAGCAAGGAGAGCCATAAATATAGGCGTTGTCTATATTGTAATGAAACATGCCTTCGAAAAAAAAAAACATCCCAGAGCCAGGAAAATCCATCAACGTTGAAAGGAAACTGTGACCATATTGAAGCCATACAACCCAACCGAGTTCCACATTACAAAATAAGATAACGAAGGACAGAAAATGTGTGAAGGATCCTGAAGACTGTAAGGTGACAATAGTTTTCAAGAGCGGGACAGATATCAAACGCGAAAGGAACGGGGTGTATGTATGTATGTATGTATATTTCATTCACGCATCTGTCAGCCATATGGGCCGATTGGCGGCAGGTCAATGTAGGTGGCTGGGCATGGCCACAAGTTTTTATATATGTACAGGATATAGAGCCCGTGAACTTCTGACCTGATTCGGCAGACTGTCTCGTTGTTAATATACAGATACAAAAGCCACTTCCTTACACCACATATAGGGCTCGTCCCTAATTACAGATACACATTTCAAACACAGGCCAAGAGATAATAAGTATACTGCAATATCCTTGGGCCATATCAGTACATGACTTTGTCTGTATTCCCCTCCCATCCAGGCTCAGGCCCCCCTACTAGAGGTGTAGGGTACGACGAGCATCCGTGGTAAATGATGGCCGGTGTAGGATTCGAACCTCGGTCACTCCATTGAACTCTTAAATTTTAGTAAGGGAGCCCCTCAGACCCTACTGTCCAATGAGAGCTACTGTAGTGACCACCCAGATGGCGCTCTACCACTTGCGCCATCCCGGCAAGGAACGGGGTATCGCGTATATATACGACCGGTGACGAGCTAAATGCAGTTAGAGAGGAAGCTCTCCCATGTGCGAGGTACGCCAAAGATGGGCAGGGTCTTCGACACTCGGTGGAATTGTTGAGCTATTTTTCGAGACTGACAAAGAAGCGAAAGCCATATGGCGTTTCCTGTTTCCATTGAATATTTGCGTCTGGGGAACAATACATCAGCAGTACCTGGTCCAGACGTATCATGGCGTGACCGAGTACCCACGATTCTTCTAGTTTCGCTCATCACAGCGTCCAGCA
Source organism: Aspergillus glaucus CBS 516.65 (assembly GCF_001890805.1). Taxonomy (NCBI): domain Eukaryota; kingdom Fungi; phylum Ascomycota; class Eurotiomycetes; order Eurotiales; family Aspergillaceae; genus Aspergillus; species Aspergillus glaucus. The sequence continues at coordinate 33,423 of NW_019170492.1, read as the reverse complement.
GGGCATCAGCGTGCCCGACACATTCGGGGGCCTGAATATTGGCTACATTTTGAACGACAGTGAACAATCTATTGTTGCTAGTCTCGGGAGCGGTCATTCTACCAGAAAGGAGGTCTACCATGGCCTGACCTTGCTGCTCTGGGTTTGAAGCCCAGGATGCATGGCCATGAGTGCATTATAACCGTTACGCATGCTTCAGTAAGCTCCTCTAAGGCAATTGTTCTCTGACTGGATCAACAAAGCCAAGGAGATGCTTGCCTACTTCCACATTTCCACCATCCAGCGCAGGTCTGGAATTCTACCTGCTCGAAAGGTAGCTTTGGTCAGCGACAACTAGTTACTTGGTAAGTCATCACTTTTGAGAAGATTAGATGTAGGCTAATGTTGTGATAAACAGATTGGTGTGCTTGAAATTACATACGGCAACACGAGAGAAGATGCACAATATCCAACCGGATATTCTCATGACCTGTCACTGATTTATGGTAGTGGAGGTATAACCCAAAAATCCACTCTGCAGCCACACGTAAAGTCAAGATAAACCGGAAGCAGGAAGCGTTCCTGTATCTCGACGCAAACAACATGAGCCAACGGAGCAATCAAACACAGATCGAAATAGGACTCAAGAAGCGGTGCGATCTATAAAATCCGGTGACCTACACATTCGGTAGTGGGCTACGCTGTCCTGTCACAAAATGCGGCTAAAGAGGGAGGACTCTTATATACGATCATCGCCGTACACCAGATCCTTAGGGTCCTCGACACTCGGCTGATTGATGGAGGTACTTTTCAAAAGCAACAATAGAAACCCATGGCGTCTCATGCTTCCATTGCATCTTTGCACTCCAGGCATACTGACACCAGTTAGGGGCTCCTGATCTAGAGATATCACGTCGCCTAGTTCCAACCGTTTTCTTCACTTTGCTAATTACAGCGTCTCGCAGTGGAAGCATATCCCGTTACAACTAACATTGCAACTCTGCAGTTACACGCAAGTTGGAGATAAATGGAAGAAAAAAGCATCCCTGTACCACAACACAAACGATATGACATTACCGCCATGTCACAAAACCAAGCACGGATTGAATCTAGCCTGAAGAAGTGGTCAGATCTCTATCGAAAAGACAAGAAATTCAGAAGGAGAGGTTTCGACGAACCCGGTTCCTCTCATAAGACTTACTAGATTGTAATACCGAGAACCCTCCCACCGACCCAACGTGTCCGGTGCTGCGTTGGTTGCTAAATGCTTGAAAAGCCAGTTAACTCCCGGACACGAACTGGAGCAGTGCTGACATCGTCTCCTCTGTGGCACCTGGTACAGCCACTGACCCCTCCTCATCCACTGTGTCAGTTCAAGTACTATACTTGGTTTGAGCGATGTCGGGACCTCCTCCTCCACTGGACCTAGGATGCTGGCCGTGTTATTGTGGGTACGGGGAGGGATTTGAGGATGAAATGAGGAGAATGTCAAGACAATGCACAATGCGTGTTCCCTTTCCATGGATGAGTGCTCAGTGCTTGTGCAGTTTGGACGTTATATGGGATACTTGTGGATTGAGGCTGAGGGATGGCATACCCTAAAACAAAGCGATGTCGTTCATACAGCGAAGTCTATCAAGGAGGACGAGGATCGAATAAGCGTGCTTATCGTCAACTCGGATTGGATTCTAAACATAAATAATACTAGACCTTTCCGAACAGAAGGCTGTCGAAATAGGGTCCGAAAGAGAATCGAAGAAAGAAACAAACGAAGATGAAAAGGAAATCAGGATAAAATGGTTACTGGTTGTCGTACAGGCCGATTCGGATGTTTATAACAGCGTTGATGTATTCGCTCAGACACTACGGAGGAAGACGTACCAAGAATCATTATTATTGCATTGGACCAGTAATCACGAAATGGAAAGACATTGGATACATCCACCCGAACAATCATCTACAGGAATGAGAAAACTCATCCTGCAAAGACCCGGGAAATCCATGAGGCAATTAAGAGTACAGGTTTATAAATGGACACACAGAGACAGACACAAAACAAGAAAGCAAAATGAAGAAATGCAAATCGGCCCCATACACAAAGAAAAAAAGAAGATAAAATAGACGAAAGATAAATATGCAAAAGAATAAATGCTGTATGTCATCTCGGCCATTGTCACAAGCACATCAGGGGAAAGCGACCAACAACCGTTTCTTTTTTTGTCGTATATCCTTGCAGCAGCAGTTGGTTCCCCATGTAATCGATAGTAAATGGGACGTTTCAGCATGCAAAGGCGCCTGCGTCTCAGAAGAAAAACAAATTGCAAGAAGAGCGTTTCTGCGGTTGTTGAATTAGAAGATTTTTTGGTTGTTTTCTGGGATGTTTTGGTTTCGCAATGAACAGAAAGAAGAAAAAAGAAAGAGGAAAAAAAAACGAGTCAATCCAAACAGCGTGTCTGCTGGGCTGCCCCAGGGATATGAAAAGAAATGAAGAAAAGATTCACGTCTAAAACTTGGCTAGATCAGAGGACAAATAAATAGTAATAAGGTCTTTCTTTTTGGTCGGCTCTCTTGATTGTCATCTCGTCATCCCTTCATCGAATCGTAAGCCAGTAATCGCAAAACAGGATCAGGCCTCATGATATAAAGCGTCAAATGGGTCGTTTTGCGGCGAAAAGAAAAAAAGAAGCAATTCTGACAAGTCCCGTTAATCGGTTCGAACGTCGGAAACAATCGATTAAAAACAGAGAAAACAAAAAAACGTATAGGGCGTGCATGCGTGCGTTGCTTTTTTTCCTTTCGGTTTATTCGACAATGATTTCCACTCCGGAGTTGGTCCGCAACTCGTCGCTGGCCCGGGACTGATGACCGTTCTGACGTCCAAAACCGGGACCCTTTTCAGGGGTGGGGCCTCTAGGCTGCCGGATGGGCATGCGCTCCTGCGACTGACTGTCAAATCCAAGTCCGATCGACCGATTGCTACCAATGGCGCCAGCGCTGGAAGGCTGGGACTCTGGCTGCTCCCAAGAGAACATACCCCTCAAACGTCTGGGGCTGGAATTGGCCGCACCAATTCCAGTACCCAGGGACAAGCTGCTCAAGCTGTTGACCAACAGGCTGTCGTCCCGCTGCATACCCAGAGAAGAACCGGAGGGCGCAGGGGTAAGGGTCGGGGTGTTGGAGGCACCGCTAGTGGCACCGTCATACTGCGGAAGGCGCGCGCCGTTGGTTTGCAAGGCAGCGGGGAAGCTGGCCGATGAAGGCACGGGCGACGGGGTGTAGGAGCGCAGGTCTGCAAAGGACTTGGCGGCGCGCAGGTTCTGTGCGTTTCCAAAGTTGTTCCCTGGCGAGTCCAACACACCCAGGAATCCCGACGCCTGGCTTCGAAGGCTACCGTAGGGGGGCGGACCGTCGTTACGAGATTCGCTGAAGTCGATCGTTGCCGCGCGGTTCAATCCCCGACGGGCGGTTTCGGGGGGCTGGACGGCAGTGGGGATAGAGGACAAGGGTGGGCTCACATTCGATCCCGGCATGACCTTGAAAACCTGGACCTGGCGCTGTTCCCCAGAGCCACGCGAAGCATGGCCTAGACCCATGTTATGAGCAAGCGTGTGCACTGTGCGACGAAGAACCGGGGTCAAGTTGACGGGGAAGAGCACGCTATCACGACTGGTATCTTCCTTGAAGAGTAGGAGTTGGGAGTAGTACGAAAGCGTCATGCTATCATTGAGATCGACCTCTAAAAAGAAAGGACAGATGGTTAGTTGCAATCTTTGGCATGGACGGGGGTGAAGGTACCAAGCTTCTGACCACGCTGCGAAACTGGCGACGGAGAGGTCGCCGGAATATGAGATGTGAGGGAAGACATGGAGCTCTGAGTATGCAGCTGGGTGTTGGGCAGAGGGCGGTGCTGCTCTTCGAGTTGACCGCGACGCTCCCGCTTCTCCCGCTCGATCCGTTCACGCTCCTGGAGCGGCAGCATCTTCTTGTACTCGACCCGCAATTTCCGGCCTTGGAGTTCGAAGTGGTTGAGAACTTCGATGACGGTGGCCGTTTCTTCGGCAGAGGTGAAGTTGGCAAAGGCCAGACCACGGAAAACACCATTGTCAAAGTGGTAGTTGAAGGCATAGGGCAAGGGGAGGTTCAACTCGGTCATCAATTGCACCAACTGTTCTTTCTTGACGGCAAACGGGATGTTCTTGATGACGATAGCGGTGGGAATCAATTCGTCATCTACTTCCGAAGTTGTAGTTTCTGGGCGCAATGCACTGCTCTGGAGCGGACTGGGACCGAGACTAGAGGAAAAGGGGCTCGCGATGCCGGGTTGCTGATCCAACCAGGTCTAGAAATCGCCAGGTTAGTTATCTTGCCATCACAACACAAAAACAAGGGAATACCAAAACGTACCGTAGGAAGACCTGCTCTACCACCGCGAGCGTTAGACTTCAAACTGCTCGAGGCAGACCGGATGCCTCCCAGAGCCTGGGGGTTGGCAAACCCGTTGGGGTTCCAAGTCTGCGAACCACCCAGATCATAGCCGTAGGAGTTGTTCAGCGACGGGTTCAAGCGCTCAAGACGAGCGGTGTCGTAGCGAGCCATAGGGTCTTCGTAGAGGTTGACGGGCATAGGACCGTAGGCATCGAACTGACGCGAGGGTTGACGGTGCAAGGTCTGTGGGTGACGCTGGGAGCCGGGGGAACGGGCAGAAGGATTGTCGTGATACATATCCTGCGATTGTTGATAACTCATAACGGGCTGAAATATAGCGATTCTTCAAACACAATACACGTAACAAGAGGGGTTATATCGATATCCCGGGAGGTAGTTAGGTTGAATAGAAGGGGAAAATTGGGGGGGGGGAGGGGGGTTCAAAATCAGATCCCAATAGCGAATTCGAAGCGGAGGCTACCTAAACATAGGAGCGACCGTAATCGGAGGAGAGTCGAAGATCAATTCCCACTCCAGCGAGGGAGTTTGTATGAAAGGGAATAATGGGGGAGAGTCGGAGGAAAAGAAGAGTAGACGGTCAAGAGAGGACAACGCGCGCTGTTCACGGGGTGACGAATTGTGCGGGAATTCGACACCGGAAAAAACGGGCTCCCGACGAGAAAGTGTCCAAATATCAAATATGCCAGAACAATGCAACGGATTCGGTCATCAATAATAATATATCTCGGGTCGTGATCCTCTGCGTTATTCGTCTGGATTTTTCTTTCTTTTTTCTTTTCGTCTCTTTCCCGGAAGTGATGAAGGGAGGATTATAGGGGAGAGGGGGAGGGAAACCACGTCCCAATCAACTCGAGACTATGGCGATTGTCTCGAAGAACAATAAGTAAAAAGACAGAAGAGAAATAAAAAATAAAAAATAAATGGAAAAAAAAAAAAAAAAAAAAAAAAAAAAAAAAAAAAAGAAGAAGAAGAAGAAAGAGAAAGTTTCTTTTTGAGGACAAAACAGAGACAGAGAGGAAAAGAGGA
>NW_019170492.1:0-27872 GCF_001890805.1 Aspergillus glaucus CBS 516.65 | reverse complement strand
TCGAGACTATGGCGATTGTCTCGAAGAACAATAAAAAAAAAAAAAAAAAAAAAAAAAAAAAAAAAAAAAAAAAAAAAAAAAAAAAAAAAAAAAAAAAAAAAAAAAAAAAAAAGAAGAAGAAGAAGAAAGAGAAAGAGAACAGGTGAGGACAAAACAGAGACAGAGAGGAAAAGAGGAAAGGGAATCCGATGCGGAAAAATGCACGCGGCAGCAGAAAACCCGGCCGACCGCTTTCTTTCCGCCTTGACAGATATATAGAAAGAGAAGGATAGAGAAAAAGCAAGATCGGACGCAATATTAGGCTTATTACAGGAGGGTGGGAGTAATGCCGCAGATGTATTATGGCAGATCCTCCGATTCGGACACCCACAGGGATATCAAGAAAGAAGAATGGAATGACGGGAAATAGATGAGCACAGAGAACAAATAGAGATAGAGATCAGGTATGTAGGAGTGAGTCTCCGGGAGATGTATAGAATGAAGAAACAAGATAACAACCAAGAGAGAGCAGAAAGACAAACAGAAGACCACACTTCAACGGCTCCAGCTCTTCTTAAAGTGTCGATGATGGTCGCTCCTGAACAGACAGCTTGAGCGCTGCTATTAATTGCACGATCCTCGTCCCCATTGCCCCTGGACCCTCTTCGTCTTTGCTATCAGGGTGATTATTTCTCTGCCTTCTGTCCAGAGGTCCTGTCCTCTTTGAAAGTACGGAAGAGCTATAGTATGCTCCGTTGCTATTCTCATGATTATTGCTTTATTATTATTAGGATCAGGGACAATTCCGTAGTGCATTCCATGTCCATGTCCATGCTGTTGACACGGTAACTATGCAGCGGAGGATCTAGATAGATGGATCTCTTCTAGAATGATATTACGGAGCACTACGGAGGTACTATTTGATTACCGGATCCCCTTTTATTCTGTCAGACAAAAGTTCCGCGGTACCATGTACTCCGGAGTACACTCTACGGATACAGAGCACTCTACGGATCTCCATCGAGCACACGTCAACGGACGGGCTCCCATCTGCTCCGTACATACGGAGTACATAGTAGTATGAGAACACTCCCTCACCTCCATGTCACCGTATGTGGACACAGTACGGGTACTTGTACAAAAGTACGGCAAAAAGAACACCGTACCTCCTCCGACACAATCCTCCATCTCCGTACATACTCCGTGATCAACGTTGCGGAATCCGGATCGCACCTCTCCCTCGACGCTATTCAATCCCGGTTCCTGAATGACGGTTCCCATCCCGTCCTCTCGAAAACTTCCATCGCATCGTTAGTGTCTCCAGCGATGTCGTTACCTCCGATACGATAGGATAGGGGGGGGGGGGGTCTCCCCCGCTGCACGGTGGATAATCCCAATCCGCACCAATATCGATGATTGGAACATTGGAAGCTGGACCTTTGCCATTAGTGTTCTAGTGTCCCCGCGGAAGGACGGAGCGCAGACATAGTTTCGTTTTTTGTCTTTTCCCAATTCTAACAGGACCCGGCAAAAAGGCGCAGCAAGTACTCCCGTACAATACCGTGCAGTAAACTACCGGAAACAGTCACGAGCGGCTTATTTATTTCTGGTATGAGCTTTTTCTCCAAGACGATCCGGTGGCCCTGGTCTGGGCTGGTCTGGTCTGGTCGGTCCTGGTCGGAGGAGAGTCGGGATTTTTTATTGATTTGAGATTATTATTGAATGACTGACTGTTTCATCGTCCAGATATGCAACGAGTGCAGGGGACGAAGGCAACAGTCCAGTAGATATGTCTGGCTGCGTGTATGTTGTCTCTGCATATTCGGTCTCAGCCCGGGATATTAATAGCTGGATATAAGCTGCACTCGGGGAACAAATGTGATGCCATATATTTGACACGCCAGATGACAGGCAACTTCCGAGCCCAGTTTACGGAGTATTGATTGTATCCGCGGACAATCAGATGCCCCTATTCCCAGGGGATGTCGATAATAATATTCCAAGATCCATCAAAACCAAAAAGGAATATAATACGACATTACCGCCGCCGTAATGACTGAAACGCACTAAACCCGATTTGTCTGGTGACGCTCGATTGGTGGCAAGTCGCAATCATCGTGCAGTGCAGTGCAGTCAGTCTCATAATTCAGATGGCGAAAACGAAAACATTGGTTATTTCTAATCCATACCGGCTTTATTCTCGATCATTGGCGAGTACCAGAAACCAGAAACTAAAACAAGTGGAGGACGGCATGGGCGATCCGCGGCCATAGAACATTCTTAGTTCGTTCCCGCCAGGTACCGTCATTACCATACATTCCAGGGGTTCATTCCATCTAGTTTCTAGCACTTGGCTCACTACAGAGTACGTACTGAGATGGCGAAGTAGGTTACAAATATATGAGCTGCTAATAAAATGAGCACTTTGTACTCTGTACAACTGCTCAAATATCTGGCAAAATATATATACCCCCTCCTCCCCCCCCTGTACGGCACTACGGCGACTCCGTGGCCTCTCGCCACTATGCAGGCCAACCCTGACTTGCATTTCAGCTGGTCTCGCATACCTCAAGAATAGGACCGATCATTCTGATCTAAATGGCTGCATCGCCACATGCAAGGCTCTCTTTGTTCATGTAGATTCTGGATTTACTGATCTTCATTGGTGGTAGGAGACCCTTGAACATTTGAACATGGCCTTGATGAAGCAATGAAATAGTACGGAGTACAAGGATTTATACGGAGAGCGAATCAAAGCGAACCAGTACCATTTGCCTCCTCAAGCAGGCTTCCAACCGTCCAATCTCATGGTCTGTGTAGCCGCGAGTCTCAGCGCGTCGATTTCAAACGTTATGTTCTGATCCCCAAAACTTCCACATCCCCTCGCGAGGTCCGAGTAGAGAAATCTTTCTCCCACTTGATAAGTTCCTTCAGTTCCTTTTAACCAGAGCTCCGCGCTGGAATATATTTGCTCGCGAGGCTCGCTCCAACCGCTCTCGAATACAACTGTAGGCTGGTAGAAAGCAGCCGGAGTAATTGTCATATCTGGTTCTCTTTTTGACCCCGTATATGGGGGTCCGAACTTCTCATGTCCTTAAGAAACATGATCAGTCATATACGAAATATTGGAGAACAAGAAAAGAAAGCAACTTACTGAACGTCCTTGTAAACAACACACGACTCTCATCCCTACTGAGCACATTATTCACTCTAGCTTCTGCAAAAGTGCGAAAGATCTACGTCATATACCCTTCAAACCTACTCCCCAGGGCAAAAGACAACGATTTCAACGGCGAATTGTAACAGACGTGTAGGCATTTGCCATAAGTCTCTGGTTTGCTGTCTACCGTTTGGAGAATGTTGTCTGCGAGGTCGGGTTCTATACCGGTTAACTCGAGGAATAGTTTGTCATTTGCGGTGTATAATCACTCAATTTCATTTATGACTGCTTGCTTTATGGTTTTGGTGTCCTGTGGACGGTGGGGGTTCACGGAGAATGATGAAGTATCAACGGTTGATGAAGATAGTGTGAATAGTGCTGAGGGTAGATTCGGGAGGGATGGCTCTGGTTTGGCTGCCATTGTGGTTGATTGATGCTTGCTTATAGTCGATGTTAGTTTGATCGAGCTGAATAGAAAAAATTGTTTGCTATTAGGAGGAATACATAATAGCACGTCATGGGTCTGGAGTGTCAGGTAATATATATTGGCGGCCTAGATAGCATTAAGCCCTAACACACCATTCTTTGCTTGTCATCTGTCCGATAGAGTCTGATATATGTGTATACGGTGGTAGCAATACTGTAAATAACTAAAAAACATCGATGGTATTTCTAACATGATAGCCTGGCGCGATAGCTTAACCACTTCGGCCACTTTCCATATTCGGTAACTATATAGTAGAGGGTCTCTAACACAAGCAGCATACACGAACGAACGGTCTCTTTCACCTTTTTGATGCGTCGAAAACATGAATGTATTGGAACTGAAATGTCGCCACACGCCTAAAAAGCTCACCGACTACCTCTTTCTCGTTATTGTAGACAAGTGAACCAGAGTCGCCTGATTCGGCAAAGACATCCCCATCATATGGTGTGGCCACGAGGTGCTCTGCTGTCTTGCAAGATACTTCGTTACCATCCCCGTCGATCATGTGCAAGATAATAACCCCGTCAAGGCCTCTATATATTCCCGACATCTTTCTCGTCGACCGGCCGGTTTTGATGAGTCTGTACTCAATTTTGGAATTCCAGTGTGCAAAGATGGACCGTTTCAGAATCTGAATAGACAGGCGGATGCCATATCAGCCCTGTGCATATCTGCTGGTTCATGCCACTTCCATATATTAAGATCCCCAGGAAATCTTCCCCAGGTTCGTCCATTCTTCGAAAATCTCTGTGCCCTTTCTTTCCACAGAGCCCTGTGCTATCGGAGACACAAGCGATTCTCGCTCCACCCGCTCTCAGCCGCGGGGGAAAGGAACATGCCAGGGGGTTTCTTTCCATGCATAGAGCTGTAAAGTCTGCGTGCCCTTGAAAAAGAGTGGTCAGCCAGATAAAGAAACGCAATAAGGTCCATATAACTCACGCGACCAAATAAATGCGCGCGAACACCATGGCAGCAGTCACTTCTTTGATACCCACGGCAGTATGCTGTAACTGAAAGTTGAACCTTTCAGCACGTGCTATCAGCATACCGCTCACTTCTCTATTTATCTAGGCCTGTGTTAATTGCCGCCTCCTTTCTTCCAGTGTACTCGCCTTCGGTGTAGCCCGTTGGTGATCTCCCATGCAGTTCAGGTAAAGAGGCCTGTTGTACTGTGGGCTATCTATGGACCCATGACTTGTAAGCCAAGGGTGCCCCTGGAGCAGGCCACTGCAATGATATATCCCATCTCCCTTCTCTATTAGGACTATCTTTGATTAGGAGCCCAGCCGCAGACTGGTTGGAATATACTCATTGTTCTATCCTGGCCAGCACCAATGGTTCTGACAAGGTGTTGGCCAATGAACACTCTTTGGGGATGTAGAGGTCCGCAGGCACGGCAAGATTGGCTGGTATTAGGATGATAGTCTAGTCTTTATTTGAGGTCAGCTAATCTTCATATATTAACACCGCGGATTATGTAGGCATACCCTTTTCGGTTTTGAGTTACTCGACGTGCTTAATGTCACTAAAAAGCGTTTAAGAACGCTTCTATTTGTTCCGGTCCATTTGACTATTGTCTGGCTGCTTTTGTTCGGCCTTTATCACATAGTAAAAGCCCGAACCGGACTCAACTTCTTCAAGGGTCATTTCACCGCATCTATGTTAGTCGGGCCGACGTTATGGTCTCTCTGAGATCATTCGAACTTAGATTTCCAGTTCAGATGGGCTCAGTAGTTATTTCATCTTGTTTGGTCGGGAGATAGTGCTACTCGTGCAATTGGTCAGTGATGTATTACCATTTGGGGAAAATAGTGTCTGTGCGGCGAATTGATAGCATTATGTGCTCACCCTGTTCAATGAGCTCAGTTGAGATATCTGGGTATACCGTAACTTCATGCCGGTATACGCTTCGCGCCCCTATCAAGTCCTTTATGCATTCGTCCTTTCGGATGTATCAATCTGGGAAAGTCAGCCGTTTATACCGGCACAGCCGTTGGGGATGCCCTCCAACGAAGATTTGTGGCACGCCTTGAAGGATTGGAGAGATCTATCGAAAGAGTGCCAAGCAACGGCGATAGCCAGGGGGGGGGCTATCTCTGGTGGAGCTTTCGCTCTATAGGACCAAGCACGGGTTCTCATCTGGTCCGATAGTCGGTAAAATGTCACGGATTTCTCAAGACACCCCAAACACCTTGACCGTTGGAAGAAGATGTTGGGGGCATCACATATTTAGAGATCTATGAGTCGTAAGCTAGGGCCGCAGAGTATATTGTTGTAGTAGCTCACATTATTTGCCCTTATTTTTGAATGGACAATATTCATGCCCAGTTACAGGTTAATGGCAGGTCACTCGACATTGTGCTCTGTGAAAAAACCAAATAATTCATTCCGCTGCAGTATACTGGGGTAATGCGTAGCCAGTTTCAACCATGTCTGGAAAAGCACTTTTCTTTCTTCAAGTTTCGACCTACCACCCGTGGCGGGTTGATGAATTGATTGACCACAACCTCCTCAATTTGGGCCCCGACAAGCCTAACTTCACTATCTGGAAACCCCGCAAGTTTGGCGTAGATATTCTTACTGGCGGGTTGTTGATTCTAAACTTTCATTCTGCTCTCCTCACTGCCACCAAGAATTAAGAGCCTCTCGGGTCATGAGCAGACGTTTGCCAGACCTTCAGCTCGAAAGGATTTAGAGCGCCGAGCATATAGCTTGTATTGGCTTCAATGCTTGGTATCCCTTCAGGAAAATATCCACTGGCAAGTCGCAATCGTATGCTATGGATTGCCACAAAGACTTGTCTCGGTCGATCAACCTCGCCAAAGGACAAGGGCACTTTATCTTTGAAGCCTCTTGTAGACTACATTAGCGGAGCATTCGATGAAGCACAGCCACTGTTGTGAGATTTTGCCATTCTAGCCCTAGAACACCTCAATTGACGGATGTTGAAAAATCGACGTAATATGGGAGATGATTCTGATCACTTTTCTTCAATCTTTTGACGTCTCTTCTTTTCTGAGTGCGACGAACGCCACAAGCTTTTGCTTCGGGTTAATTTTTGACTGTCTGCCCTCGATTGCAAGTCCGAGAAAAATGGCGAAAGCAAAAGTATGACATACAGCCTTTCCAGAGGAAAAACCACCAATCTATTCCGTTCGACTAGAATGCTCTATTATCGGAGCCAGATTTGAGAGCGATTTGTTGGAATGTGCCGATAGTCGACTCCGTGTGGACGAGGTAGACGAATGGCTCGACCATTCGCTTGATATGGATTGTGTGAGTATGCAAATTCTAGGTCTTTCGTCTACCTCCAAAAGTGTACCCTCTTTTTCACCTCGTTCAGGTGTTTGTATGTTCATGCGAGAGATTGACAAGTGAACAATGGGTCTCAATAGTAGAAACTTAAGTTAGCGACAGGCTTGTCGAATAATTTGACCACTTGTAGGTAAGCCCACGCCCATCTTTCATCTTGGACTGAGTGAATAATGGATATTGTCAGTCCTAGTACACAATTCGCTGTTTCTCGGGATGTTTGCTGAGAGGTGCTGATAGAAAACGCAAAGAGAGGTACGACGCTTTGGTGTGTGTAGAAATTGTAGAATAAAGAGAGATGAAGAAGAGAAGGGGAAAAGAAGAAGTCGCGAAAGAAAGAAGTGAGCAGATGCCATTTGACATGGGTAGTGAATAGTCTTCTACGGTTGTATTCCAACCGAGAAATCAATATGAAAAAAGATAGGATCAGAGTTTACAATACTTCGAACGTGAAGACCATCGATCAACTCCTATTGAGCAGCAAAAATAAGCTAATATCAGAAAACTACCAAGTACGAACATCAACCGCCCCCGTCAACCTCGTAACATCCCCAAAAATGTCCATAATATGCTCAATCTAAAAAGCATTAACCCGTTCAGCGCCCCCAACAAGAAGACCAACCACCTTCGCGTCTTTAGTATACACAAAAGCACCAGAATCTCCAGGGTTAGCAAAGGGTTTATTAGAGGGGCCGTAGACGATGTGCTCGAAAGTCGCAACTGGCACTTCATTGCCGTGGATATCTAGTCCTCTTGTGATTATGACTGCGGGTAGTCCATATCGGTCTTCAGTTAGCCCGGTTGAGCGTCCAGATTTGTAGACCGTTTCGCCCTGTTTGGGGTTCCCATGTAATGCATTATGGAAGCGCATACAGACCGATTTGCCATGTCCATAAACCGGATTATCACCTTTTCTTTCAGGGGAAACTCTGATCAGCGCCCAATCACTTACTGAAGAAGTATTGTCCCTCCAGGACACGCGGTTAGAGCGGCTGCCGTATTCCACATCTCCGAAATAATGCATCCCTGAGGTTAACCACTCCTCGAATACGCTCTTGACTCTTATCTCATGGCCAAAGAACAGAGAATAAAAATACATGTAATGATCGATGGAATGATGGGTTGATGGTACGGTGTACTAGGATATCATGGACAAAGGTGCTACCGTTCTGTCGATATTCATTGTGATGCCTATGTAGTAAATGAATTATTGTTAGGTATTCTTACGCTAAATATATGATACCGTATGGTCATGCACGCGCAATGATATTACCGGTCTGATTTATTCTTTATCAGAGATAGTGGAAAGGAATGAGCAAGTTTGATGGGTTTTGCAGCAGGCAGGATTCTTGCTATGTGTGTGAATAGAGGGGCTGCTGTGCTCGAGATAGGATTTTACTAGCTGGAATGCCGTACAGAGCGTTTACCGCATGGCAACACTATCAGGTCAGATTTGCATAGAGCATGAAGCATTGCCCATTATCAAGTTATCCCCTTTCCCATTTGAGCGCCTGTTTTGTTATTGCCTTGAAGATGAACAGTATGAATGAAGACAAAAGGCAAAAGTACAAATAACTAACGGGGAATAGTATAAAAAAGAATCAAAACTGCAGCGCCGTGAGTAGAGAGAAAGCAAAGATACGGGGATAATACTCGGGTTCTCCCGACCATGCCAAATCATGGTCCAATGGTTCTCCTGCCGTGTGGAAGAAGAAAAACCCAGCATTTTTGGGGCGGTCATGGATAACGCTGCTAGTTGTTGCCACCCCCCAAAACGCCTCCGAATTAAGACCCGGCTCAAAGCGTCGCACATAAACCATAGATATCCCAGAGTGCTTTTCCCTTCTTTTTTCCTCTTTTCATTCGTCGTTAAATATCAAACGCCGTATTCGTAGGGTATTCGCCGTATTTAAACATCCTTCTTGCCCTTCTTCTGCTCGACCTTAAGCAGCAGCGCACGGTTGATACGAGGCAAAACACCACCAAAGGCGATGGTGGCACGGATCAGGGTGTCCAACTCTTCGTCACCACGGATTGCGAGCTGTAGGTGACGAGGGGTGATACGCTTGACCTTGAGGTCCTTGGCGGCGTTACCCGCGAGTTCCAGGACTTCTGCGGTCAGGTATTCAAGGACAGCGGTGACATAGACGGCGGCTAGAGATGCTTGTCAGCGATCGCGCATATACAGAGGACGGGTCTGGAAAAAGGGAACAGGCGCGCTTTAGAGGGGAGGGGAGGGAAACTAACCCTTGGCACCAACGCGCATCTTGTTCTGGGTGTTGTTCTTTAAGAAACGCTTAACACGACCGCAAGGAAACTGTAGATCAATAGCCGTTAGTTTAACTCTGTTCGAAGCACGAAGAATGGATAAAGCAGTGGACGTTGTCGCCGGCAGCATCGGATGGAGGTAGATAAGGCGCGCGACCGTGAAATAAGGCTGCGCTGTCAATAGCGATGAAAATTCACCAAGAACAGTGACTTGGAATTTTCAACGCGTTTTTCCCTTTTCCAAGATCACGTCACTTGTCGTACATCCATCGCACCGAATCGCCAGCGACACGAAAAATAAAAAGTAGCGATGTCGACCAAAGGCAAAGCACAAAAGCGAAGAAAAAATTGCACCGACCTGCAGGCCAGCCTTTGCGCTGTGGGACTTTTGAGTCTTCCCCGCAGACTCCTTGGAACCACCCTTTCCACCAATCGACTTTCCCTTTCCGCCGGGCATCTTGAAAATGAGTCGAGAATAAGAGTCGCAGCGATGTAGAGTCGCGTCGGATGAAGATTGAAGGCGATAGAGCGCGGGTGTGGAGGGTGAAGCGATCGGAATAGCGGGAGGGCACGCGCGTTGTTGATGGATGGAAGAAGTGAGAAATGTTAGACATCCCCGTCGCTAAAGACCGTCGAACGTGGAGCGGCGCTAGTCCCGATTAGGAAACCAGCTCACTCGGCCACAATCTCGAGCATACAAGACGATGACTGATGCCGAGTCACCATGGCGGGGAAGATAGATGAGTGTCTTGTCGTCTGTTAGCCATATGCTGTAAGATAGATTAGTCCAAGTCTGAGAGTATACAATGGGTTAGTCCCGTGGGCAGGTCATGTTGAGACTGCCATGTCTGGAGTCTGCCACTCAGTTATGCTGCGCTCTCGACCATATATGGCCTAAATAAGTTTGTAAATTCTGAAAGACTGGTTTGCAGCAGTCGCAATCATCATATCACTCATTTGTAACCTTTGAAAGTGGCCTGCCAGCGCGCGTTCAGTCAAGATCAAGCGCCATTGTGTTGTTGACGAGGAACACTGCGGTGCAGACAAACTGGCCGTCAAAGTCATGTGATATCAACACCTGAGGCATATATTGTGTAATCTGTCACGTGACCACGCACCTTTCAGGCCAGCTGTTCGACTTCCGGGGACTCCAGTTCCGCGGCCCTACAAATTTTGTCCCTGCGCGCGCTTTCTTTGCACCAGTTTTCCAGGTCGTGTCTTCATTGCATTTCAGTTTTCGTCTTTTGTCCAAGGGTCTTTCGTCTTAATCGCCAAAATGGTGTCTCCTCAAGTGTAAGTCATTGACTCGTCGGGCTTTTTTCGCATCACTGTAGTCACGATGGCAGCTACTCTTTTGTGGTGACATTTACTGACTGATTCTTGCGCGATGTAGAACCAATATGGCTGTCATCCTTGTGATGATGCAGCTGGCCAAGAAGATTCCATTTGAGAACCCGGAGATTCTGATGCTCGTTCGGGGGTTGTACGTCTTGTCCAACTTGATCATCTTGAGCATTTACCTCTTTACGCAAAAGAAGGTCACTACGAAGAAGGGTACGAGCCCGTCATCGCTTTCTTTGCGATTCCCCATCTGATCCTCCCATCAATTGACTAACACTTACTCGTCCAGACATGACGACCCTCAAATACGTCGAGCCCGCCCCGATGGGTAGCAGCGAGGAACCCCGTCCCGTGACGACGACCAACATGGACTACGACAAGTCGCAGCTGCGCCAGCTGATCAAGAGCCAGTTGATGGGCGTTGGCATGATGGGCGTGATGCACCTGTATTTCAAGTACACCAACCCGCTTCTGATCCAGTCGATCATCCCGCTCAAGAGCGCGCTCGAGTCGAACCTGGTCAAGATCCACCTCTTCGGCAAGCCGGCCACCGGTGAGCTGCAGCGACCGTTCAAGGCTGGCAACAGCTTCATGAACCAGGGTCAGGTCAAGAGCGACAAGGCGTCTGTTGAGCAGGCAGAGAAGAACTATCGCGGTGGTGTTAAGGAGGAGTAAATGTGATGAATTGCTATGATTTTTGCTATGTGGGGGATATTTTGCATTCTGGATTGGGAGGACTGACCTAAAAGAGCATATTGTATACATAGATAATTGTGAGCCGTGGGGGGGGCTTCTGTCGTTTGGGGTGATATTCTAATTTGATTCTTATCGTGACTCGAAGATTTACACCGAGACTGATCAGGTGATACCAACGCGGGAGGACATTGTTAGTATGTAATGTGGGGAAGAACCTTCTCGTAGGTACCAGATGTGTCAGGGACTGGAATGTTCATAGCCATAGCACTCAGTATTGCACACGGCTGTATATTCCGCTGAGTACATGACAGCCACTCATCCTTTCCGCACTCGATATCCGTACTCGTAGAGATACACATACTACAGAGCATGTATGCTCATCTGAAGACGATTTCATTTCAAATCAAACAAACAAACAACCCAAAACGGCGACAAAAAAAAAAAAAAAAAACCATTCACATGATTGCAGCCGGTGAATCTTTCTGGAGAGCCAAGCTTTGCTGCAACCCCGACCTGGACCCGGAACGGAAGAACTTGAATGGATTAATATTCCGGCGATGCAGAGTAGTCAGGATTAACCTTTATCCGGTGCCGGGGCCGAAAGCGGCAACCCCTCATTGTTCACCGGAATAGTGGGATGGAGGGGAGGGGATGTTACTGATAGAATCCATTGCGTTACATCATCCTCTCCATGAGAATACTGTAGTGTGTACTCCGTAGTATTGCTGTATCCCCCGGAATCAAGCGATGGGATAACTCGGAATCGGTCCTTAAACACCCTATAGCCTAGGCAAACACGACAATCACGATATACCTCGTGCCGGACGAAAATCTGGCAAAACATTCATGAGTAAATCTATAGACTATCATTGGCCACTGCTCGGCTGCCAGGTCCCCCCAAATATCGTCGACTCCTGCTTTGCCCGGTGTCTGAAACCGGAAGGCTGCTGTGGTGGTGTTTGCCCCGTCTGTCCGCCCGGTGTAGCTGTTCTATGTTAGAATCGTTGCGTCAGTAACCGCCCCCTCTCCTCCGTTACTTTTCTACCTGCTTCTTCCTCTTCTCTTCTCTTCTTTTTTTTTTCACAACTCATCTACACTTTTATCTATCTCTACCTCCTATACAACTCGTGAGTTAATCCTTCTTTCTTCAGTATACTTCTACGTATACCTTGTTCTTGCGTATCTCTTACTGACAGCTACCCCGCCATAGACACTATTCACAATGGCCCCCAAGGTATGCGAGAGCAGACCACTCGATTGATATCTCCCATACTCATACTCATATCCAGGTTGGTATCAACGGCTTCGGTCGTATTGGACGTATTGTCTTCCGTAACGCCATCAACCGTGATGACGTCGACGTTGTTGCCGTCAACGACCCCTTCATCGAGATCACCTACGCTGTATGTCTACACACAGAGAGAAACGAAGCGGACAGTGTTAACCCAAGCAGGCCTACATGCTCAAGTATGACAGCACCCACGGTCAGTTCAAGGGTACCGTCGAGGTCGCCCCCGAGGGTCTCATCGTCAACGGCAAGAAGATCCGCTTCTTCGCTGAGAAGGACCCCGCCGCCATCCCCTGGGCTGAGGCCGGTGCCTCCTACATCGTCGAGTCCACCGGTGTCTTCACCACCAACGAGAAGGCCTCTGCTCACTTGAAGGGTGGTGCCAAGAAGGTCGTCATCTCCGCTCCTTCCGCTGACGCCCCCATGTTCGTCATGGGTGTCAACAACACCGAGTACAAGCAGGACGTCAACGTCCTCTCCAACGCCTCGTGCACCACCAACTGCCTGGCTCCCCTCGCCAAGGTTATCAACGACAAGTTCGGTATCGTCGAGGGTCTCATGACCACCGTCCACTCCTACACTGCTACCCAGAAGGTCGTCGACGCTCCTTCCGCCAAGGACTGGCGTGGTGGCCGTACTGCGGCCCAGAACATCATCCCCTCCTCCACCGGTGCCGCCAAGGCCGTCGGCAAGGTCATCCCTGCCCTCAACGGCAAGCTCACCGGTATGGCCATGCGTGTGCCTACCCCCAACGTCTCCGTTGTCGACCTCACCTGCCGTATCGAGAAGGGTGCCTCGTACGACGAGATCAAGCAGGCCATCAAGGACTCCTCTAACGGCGAGCTCAAGGGTAAGCCACCTTCCAATTGATTGACAAGGGAATTCTGCTAACTCAAAACAGGCATCCTTGCTTTCACCGAGGACGACATTGTCTCCTCTGACCTGAACGGTGACGACCACTCCTCCATCTTCGACGCCAAGGCCGGTATCGCCCTCAACGCCAACTTCATCAAGCTCGTCTCCTGGTACGACAACGAGTGGGGTTACTCCCGCCGTGTCGTTGACCTCATCTCCTACATCTCCAAGGTCGACGGCCAGTAGGAATCAGGACAGAGCTCCGGGGTGAAGAGTCTACTCTAAATGCAATAACACGACAGTCGCTCAACCCATGATACCTCCCCTGGATCACATGTAGGTGTCGCGGAACAAGCGCCCTGCGGATTTTGGATACTGAGTGGTTTGCTGAGCTTGTGAAACGATCTAAATTGCTGGAGGACTCATAGATTTTTTTTTAAAAGCATATGAATGACGTACTCTAATGAACGATTCAAATACCTTTCTTTTACCTACTTGTAGATTTCCTAGTTCTTATTCGTACATAGTAGTTGTGCCATGACGAGGCCTATGATTGGCTGCGGTGTTGAGCGGCGAACACTCGGCCAGAGTTGTCGGCGTCAACGAAGCCAGCAACTGTAAACTCTTCAATACGACAGCTCATTAGAATTGAGGCAGTCTTGTTGTTCACAGTTCAGGTAAGATATGATATATCACTTGTTCTATTATGTAGTGTTGGATTTGCGACCAGAGTCACGTGGAATGGGAGCTAGGTGGACCAACGCTCTGGAGCTCCATCGATCCAACAAGCCTATCTTTCCCTCCTCTGAACCATACCTATGTCCAGACTTGACAAGTGATATTTGTTCTAACATATTCAACCGTCCAGAATAAACCATCATAAACATCTTTTCGCATTATTGCCCCTGGTTCATTCCGTTTGTCAGGGTCTCAACATCTATTCACCTAGCTATTTGACAACATCACAACACGCTCAATTTATTTTATTGATCTACTGTCAAATCATTGAACAGCTGGGGTCTCTTCTACGCAATTTGTCCGTTTCATCAAACATCTCAGCCAATCCGCGCACCACCCTTCGAGAAAAACTCAGGGTCCCAACCAACCACCATCCAATTAACCATCTCCTTGCACCGGCCATGACCCGTTAGTACCAACCTTGTGGCAAGGGAAAGCAAAGCAAAAGAGACGCAACACGTTTGGACTCCATCCCAACGGCCATGGAAGACGGTGAGGATACCTTCATGCGGGACGCCATCTCCCACCCCATGGCACCGCCTCATCAGCTGGCTAGAGCTAGCGCGAGCAGACAGTCTCTGCCTGCGCATTTGAATGGGAGCGCGGATCCTTCTCTTGCGCCGTCGATTTTGGGGCAGGGGGTGGGGATTCCGCTGCCCCCAAGGTCGGGGAGTGTGCCGGCGACGGCGACGTCTACGATGGGGACTGTGCCAGTGGCTGGTCCGGCTCCTGGCTCTGGTCACCCAGCAGAGGCGTCAGGTTTGACTAAGTCCGTCATGCTAGGTGGGGAGAGGCCCGAGAGCCCTATGGAAGCGAATTCGGACTGGTCGGACGAAGAGGCTGCGTCTCATGTTGGCATTCCGCTTGCTGGTCTTTCATCGGGACTGTGCTATGATGTGCAGATGCGGTATCATTGTGAAGTGCGGCCGACGGCAGATGTGCATCCGGAGGATCCACGGAGAATTTATTATATCTACAAGGAGCTGTGTCGAGCTGGGCTTGTTGATGATCCGGAGTCATCGAAACCGCTTGTGTCGAGGCCGTTGAAGAGGATTAATGCGCGGAATGCGACGGAGGAGGAGGTTTCGCTTGTTCATACGCCGGATCATTTTGCGTTTGTGGAGAGCACTAAGGGTATTTCTCTTTTCTCTGTTTGTTTTGGGTTTGAAGACTAATGGTGGTAGATATGTCTGATGATGAACTTATTGCACTGGAACATACTCGTGATTCCATCTATTTCAACAAACTCACTTTTGCATCGTCACTTTTGTCCGTGGGAGGTGCAATTGAAACATGTCTTGCTGTCGCTACTCGCAAGGTGAAGAACGCCATCGCTGTTATCCGGCCGCCCGGACACCATGCAGAACACGACAAGACTATGGGATTCTGTCTGTTTAACAATGTATCGGTCGCTGCTCGTGTTTGTCAGAGGCAGTTGGGAGAGAGTTGTCGGAAGATTGTGATTCTCGATTGGTAAGTACTTCACCTTTCTAGTCTGGCTACACTTGCTAATAGATTCAGGGATGTCCATCATGGTAAATACTAGTTACGCAGTAGAAAGAGCTCTACTCACATATCACAGGAAACGGTATCCAGAAAGCATTTTACGACGACCCCAATGTCTTGTATATCTCTCTGCATGTTTATCAAGATGGGAGATTTTACCCCGGTGGCGATGAAGGTGACTTGGATCACTGCGGTGCTGGTGCTGGTGTTGGGAGGTGAGTCTGTCGAATGATCTTCCTATGTTTAGGTGCTAACATGAATAGAAATGTCAACATTCCATGGCCAAGCCAGGGTATGGGTGATGGCGACTACATGTATGCTTTTCAGCAAGTCGTTATGCCTATTGCGCAAGAGTTTGATCCCGATTTGGTTATCAGTAAGTATATTTGCTCTACAGGATAGGACTGTATACTAATCTATGCAGTTGCCTCTGGCTTCGATGCTGCTGTTGGCGATGAACTTGGTGGTTGTTTCGTGACACCATCTTGCTATGCTCACATGACGCATATGCTTATGGGTCTTGCCAATGGGAAGGTGTCTGTCTGCTTGGAGGTTTGTCTGTCTCCTAACATTCATGGGCTAGTCTGACATGAACAGGGCGGTTACAACTTCCGATCCATCTCCAAATCCGCACTCGCAGTCACAAAAACGCTCATGGGAGAACCGCCCGACCGTCTTCTCTCAACATCACCATCAGATCTAGCAGCAAGCACTGTCAAACGCGTTATGATGGTCCAGTCCCGTTACTGGCGATGCATGTATCCGAAGGAACCGCAGGAATTGAGTCTTTGGACTGATAGGCTCCACGGTACGTATGAGCAATTCAAGCTAAGACTATGGGCTAATAGATGCAGATATCATTCGCCAGTACCAGTCCAAGCAGCTGTATGATAACTTCAAGCTCACGCCGCTTTACATTTACCGGACGAATATTTCGAAATCATTCGAGAATCAGGTTTTGGCGAGGTATGTCAGTTCCCCGTGGTTGTCGATGTAGACTAACCTGTGCAGCTCGAATTATTACAAACAGACACCCCTTCTTGTCGTTTTCCACGATCCGTTAGTCCCTTACCAATACCAACAAACATGAACCTGGCTAACACACATAGCCCCGAAATAATGGGCCTCCCCCATCCAACAACCAACAAACTAGAAGCCCACAACTGCTGGCTGGTACGTCAATCCCACCCCAATATTGTATGATGAGCTAACAAGACAAGGCTGATGTTGTCAAGGAGTATACCGGGTGGGCCATTGGGAAAGGCTATGCTGTGATTGACGTGAATGTTCCAAAACATGTCACCAATGAGCATGTATGTTTTCTGGTGGTTTCTTTCTATGGTCTTTGCTGATTTTTACAGGTAACTGGGAAATACGAAGACGAGGATGAGAACAGACCTACTGCGACTGAGGAATTGGCGGGGTATTTGTGGGATAATTATATTGAGTGTGTATTCTCTACCTTGATGTTGAAAAAGGGAAGCTAACAATACAGACCCAACGAAGCGACCGAGATTTTCTTCATCGGCATGGGCAATGCCTTTTATGGTGTTGCGAACTTGTTGATCAACCGAGGTAAGCATCGGTAAAATCGAACCACGCAGACCAGAAATAGCTAATGTTAACGCTACAGAAACCCTCTACCAACGCGTCAACGGCGTAATCTCCTTCGTCGCCGAGAACCCCGTCCGTGCGATAGCCTCCCACACACAAGTCTGGCTCTCGCGATGGTATAAAGATGTACGTCCTCACCCCTTCCGTTCCCATCCAATCCAGTGACTCTCCCCAACTAACGAAGCAGAACTCATTGGTCTTCGTCTCTCACACCCACGGCGTCTGGAGCAACGTCGAAACGCGCCGCAAGCCGTCAAAACGCTACGGGCATCTTATTCAATCACCGACGTCGGGACTTAGCGAGATGCTTATGCATCATCGCGAAGATGTGTTTAAGTGGATTGGGGATCGCGCGGATGATGAGGAGAGTGAGGAGGAAGAGGAGGAAGAGGAGGAGGAGGAGGAGGGGAGGAGGAGGCGGAGGTAGAACAGCAGAGAAGGAAGAGTCAGAGTCAGAGGGGGAGTCTGGGGCAGGGGCAGAGGGGGAGTGGGAGTAAGAGTCGGTCGCCGGTGAAGAGGGTGGCGGCGGGTGAGTAGCCGTGCCAATGAGCAAAGGTCGTTAACGAGGCGACTGGTGCGGAGCGGTGATTAATGAGAGGTTGTGTTGTGTTGTTGTTGTTGTGATGGTGAGAGTTAAGAAATCTTTTTTTAGAATACACACAAGGACAAGGAAAGGAAAGGACAGAACAGTACCTAGTTCATGCACGTCGACCCCCCCATATGGTACAAATAGTGGCTATTGGTCAATTGTAGCCGGTTTATCCGTACATCCCTCAAAAGTACATATCCCCGGATGGAAACCCTCCGAGGACGTTGCATTGTAGCATTAGCCGATAACAATACGAGAATGTCTCACTTGCTGTCATTCGCTTTTCCGTAGTACTGTAGAGTTCTGCAGGGTCCGTACGTATTGATCAACTGAAGTGGCATCTGCAGATTTACATTCCACGGTGCGATGCGACGATGCGATGCGATACGAGATCGCCGATCTGATATCCATTCCGGTGGTTGTGGACTGGTTAAACCCCGTACCCATACCCGTAGGGCTAGTACCATGTTTTCTAGCTGCGGTACGAGAGAGAACTGGGTTTTTATTTAGCACGGATAGAAGGATATCCCTGGAATCCAATATTCTTGATAACAAGCGATGTCTCACTTGCTGGCACCATCCATCATCCATTTATCTTTGGACTAGACTAGACTAGAATAGCATCCAAAATACAGGTTTATGCTTGCTTGGCAGAGGCAAAATCACTCGAGTGGGAATAGTTCAGAGACATGCATGCATTGAGAGATGAATTAAGCGATGAATTTTGTCGGGATTGAGCGACGGAGATACGATGTGGGGATGATTGCCTGATGCGGTTGTATAGATGTGTTGAGTTCATACTAGAATAGATAGTAATGACTAGCTAGGATGTACTTCGTATAGGCTGAGAAAAGGTATATAAAGACCCTCGAATCCTCACCCATCCAGGACTCATCATCAACCTCAATCTACTACTATCCTATCCAAAGTTTACCATAACAAACAACAACTACAGAATCAAATCAAAATGCACCTCTCCCTCCTCGCCCTTGCAACCACCACCCTAGCCACCGCTGCTTCAGCCGTTGGCAACGCAGTCGTCACAAACAACTGCGCAGACCCCATCTACCTCTGGTCCGTCGGCTCCTCCGTCTCCCCCAAACACACCATTCCCTCCGGCGCCAACTACACCGAGCCCTTCCACCACGACGACCAATCCGGCGGCATCGCGCTGAAAATCACCCGCACTGATAACGGGCTGTACGATGGGAGCCCACAGTTAACTTACTCGTACTCTATTGATGGGGAGAGCGTGTGGTATGATTTGTCGAGTGTGTTTGGGGATGCGTTTGAGGGGGATGCGGTTGTTGTGAAGCCTGAGGATGAGGGATGTGGGAGTATTTGTTGGCCTGAGGGGACTACGCCCGGCGGGAGTCAGGTTAAGACTTGCGGGGCTGGGGGGGATGTTGGGTTGGTTGTTTGTGCGGAGGGTTGCTAGGTTAACTGGATGAGGGTTGGGTTGGATGTATGAGGGAAAGGATATGGATTGTTTATGTGTTATGTACTTGATCAAAATGTTTATATATTGATATTTTCTGGCTTGTTATTGTTAATATGCAAAAATATACGAACTTTGACTTGTCCTATCTAAAGCATACATATGTCACCGAGCTCGATTCATGTCAATCATGATGTCGTCATGTCTACTAAACTCGGTTAAGAATTCCTAAATGTGACTGCACTCTATGGCCCGGGAGTACTTCTTCTACAAGTTAGATAGGTTTCCGAATAGCGCTCCCTTCTCCGGTTCAGTGTTGGGGAGACTTTGATTACATGTCAAACATGCGACAACTTCAACCAAGCCTTGACCTATTTTCAGATACACAAAATGGAATTCTCAATATCCCCTGTTAAACCTGAAGACGTAGACATACTCGTCCACAAAGTCGACTATCCAGCACAACAAGATAACCCACTATACCGCTTGATATTTCCCAAGTCCAAAACGGAGCATCAGCGCGAGGAGGAGATAAAATGGACAATCGATGGGCTTTTTGAAGCCATTAACGGGGATGGTAAAGTGCTATACAAGGCATGTACAGTGGATGGGTCGCCTGTTGGATTGATAGGATGGACGGCCGGTCCAACAAAAAAACGCTTCGGATATTGGGTCTAGACAGGCGAAAAAAGGAAGAAATCGGTGTCCGGTTACGATGGATATGGTTGCGTGGCTTGATATCTCAAAAACACTGAAAGAAGAGAAGCAGAGGGTTTATCAGAGTTGTAGACTAGAAGGCCACGAGATACGCCGTATGTCTATTTGAGTACTCATTCCGAACCCTGCTCACGAGTCTATACAACAGCTGGGATTCGCTGATAGTCACCCACCCAAATACTGCACATGTATACAAAAGTCAACCATGAGAATAATACATATAACGGTCAGATAGGCAGTGGTGGGCTCCTATAACCTTGCATTCATACTCTTGGTGGGCGATTAGAAGGGACCTGCGCCAATGTCTCACCCACTATCAGTCAATACGAGGCTGTAAGTTTCATTGATCCCCATGGGGTGATGATGATGCGGGGTTTGTGGCGACTCCCTACCAATAGGAAGATTCCATAACCCTACATGATGCTTTAATAGTGACTTATTGGTTGATATCATCGTGATCCCGCAATATGTGAAATTTTATGACCTTAAAAACCTAGAGTTATCTTTAAATCAAAGGGTTGCCCTTCCGAAGATTACTCCGCCCAAGCCCATCATGGAATCTAACAAATTATCATCTATGAAAGTTCGCTTTGACCAGCTCAAAAAGGCAGAACAAGACAGTTATGACTATTCACCTTTGCCTCGAATCACATGGCACTCTTCCCTCATGGGTGTACTTGTATCTATGGGCGGTTTAATGTGAATTTCGCACTTCTCTGTTCTATTGAATGATAAGCTAAATCAATCAGTTTCGGATACGACACAGGTCAAATTTCTGGTTTCCTTGAAATGTCCGACTTCTTGAACCGTTTTGGTCAAAGAGACCAAAATGGCACGCAATACTTCAGCAACGTGCGGTCCGGGCTCATTGTCGGTTTGGTATATCTCAGAGATCCGATGATGCATTCCTTGTATGGCTGATCTTTTCTACTTTTTCAGCTCTCGATTGGAACCCTCATCGGTGCTTTGGTCGCTGCACCAATAGCTGATCGGATTGGGCGGCGTTTATCGATATCTTTATGGAGCGTGGTTGTGTCCGTGGGTTTCGTGATTCAAATTGCATCAGTAACGGCTTGGTACCAGTTAATGATCGGCCGTCTGGTTGCAGGTCTTGGGGTTGGTGCACTCAGTCTGCTCGTGCCTATGTATCAAGGTGCATAATCCCATTTCTGGATGAAAGTATCATTCTAACAACTATAGCTGAAACTGCGCCACCGTGGATTCGAGGTGCCCTGGTCTGCACTTATCAGTTATTCATCACTCTAGGGATTTTCTTGGCCGCCTGTTTCAATTATGGCACCTACACGCATCAGCCAGATAACTCTGGCTCCTGGCGTATTGTTGTCGGACTTGGATGGGTATGGACACTCATTCTGGGTCTTGGCATCTTACTTTTCCCCGAGACGCCTCGCTACGCATACCGTCACGGCCGCACCCAGGAAGCCAAAGAAACGCTGTGCAAGGTTTACGGCGCTCCTGCAAATCATTACAGCATCCACATTCAACTAGAAGAGATAGAGAACAAACTCCGGTCCGAAACCCATAGTTCTGGTGGAATGATCCGTGAGTTTGCCGGGATGTTCAAGGCACCGCGGATGTCCTACCGCATTGCTTTAGGGATGACACTACAGGCTTTCCAGCAGCTTACAGGCGCCAACTATTTCTTTTACTATGGGACGACTATATTCAGGTCTGTGCAGATCAACTCATTTGTTACCCAGATGATATTGAACGGTATCAATTTTGGCACGACTTTTATTGGCCTTTACTTGATCGAGCATTACGGCCGGAGAAAATCTCTCATTGCAGGAAGCGCCTGGATGTTCATTTGCTTCTTGATCTTTGCATCCGTTGGTCACTTTTCTCTCAACATCGACCGACCTGAACTGACACCCCCGCCTGGTATTGCTCTTATTGTTTTTGCCTGCCTTTTCATTCTCGGATATGCGACAACTTGGGGTCCGGTGAGTAAATCTTCACAGTTTTGAAATATATCTCGCTGATTATGCGTGATCTGCAGATGATCTGGACCGTCCAAGCAGAAATCTTCCCATCGCGCTACAGAGCAACGGCAATGGCGCTCTCAACAGCAAGCAACTGGACATGGAATTTCCTGATAGCTTTCTTCACGCCATTTATTACGAGCGCCATTGATTTTCGATATGGCTACGTGTTTGCAGGTTGCAATTTTGCTGCCGCAGTTATCGTGTACTTTTTCTTGATTGAAGGGCAAGGCAAAACACTGGAGGAGATCGACACTATGTATATCCAGCATGTCGCCCCATGGCGTAGCTCGAAGTGGGTTCCGCCGGCATCATTGGAAGAGGGATCGCTGGAAGAGGGTAAAAAGACCAGCAGCACTGCTGGACCAGAGGCCGCCGCGGAACATTTGGAGACTGCCGCGCAGCATTGACGGTAGCGACATTTGGTATTTCTATAAGCGATGAGCCAGAAGAAATTGCTTTACAGCCGGACTCGAGTCTTTTGCAATGTCAACTCCTCGGGTGGTATTTGTGCAACGATCAACTAGTTATGCACCTCGTGATATGGCCTCAAAAGATGTTCGAACGTGGGATCTTATCACATTGGGGCAGGGGATTGTTGGGACTAAATCCACGAGTATAAAAGACCAAACATTCTTCGTTATCCTCAAAAAAAAAGAGAAAAATCTCAAATCTAAGCAATTCACTACTAAATTACCCCAAGGTTTCTTCATACCTTATTGTATTGCAGTCCCTCAATTTACCAATTATCCCTTGACAAATCATACTCTAAATTTGGCTTGGAGGTAGTCAATTGTGTCGAAACAGACGAGGAGTTTACGAGTATGCTGAGGACTTTGCAGGTCTCAACCCAGGTCCTCCGTCTGTAATATCCGAGTGTACACACTCGCCTTGACATGTTTCGCATAGAGTCGTAAGCTCGGAGATAACTTTTGATCTCGGCTCAGAGTTCCCCAAAATAAGAATGGAGACCTTCAATGCCGATTATCTCCCGTTTAGGCAGTTAGCCACGCAATGTTAATTATTGATTGTCTACTCTGTACCAAATAAATCTATTCTGGGTCTCTACACGGACTATATAAAGCTTCGCCGATCATCTCGGTCTCTACTCTACACACCTCCTCTCTAACCACTCGACCAACAACATATACCCAGCCCAATGTTGAACTTGCTCCAGCTTCTCCTCGCTGCCCCGGCACTCGCCGCGGCGGCCACCTTCCCCGTCATCCAAAGTAACCACGGACCTGTCAAGGGTGCAGCTTCGCCTTTCCGTGACGGTGTCACCGTTTACAAAGGTATCCCTTATGCGGCGCCTCCCACTGGCTCGAAGCGCTGGACTCCTCCCACCAAGCCTGAGTCGTGGACCGAGACACTCCATGCAACCGAGTTCGGTCCTCAATGCGCGCAGCCATATTCCGAGGCCGGTATCTTTTCTTCCGGAAAGAACTCCACTAGCGAGGATTGCTTGACTCTGAACGTCTGGACTCCCACCTACGACACCACCGATGCCAGTGAGATCCAATCCAAGAACCTCCCCGTCTACGTCTGGATCTTCGGCGGCCGCTTCGAGGGTGGCTCGGGCGATGTACTCACCTACGATGGAACCGGTCTTGCCTCCAAGGATATCATCGTTGTCACCATGAACTACCGCCTGGGTGCATTTGGCTTCCTTGCTCACCCTGACCTCTCCGCTGAGTCTGGACACAACAGCTCTGGAAACTATGGTATTCTGGACCAGCAGTTTGCTCTCCGCTGGGTTCAGGACAACATTGCCTACTTTGGTGGAAATGCTAGCCAGGTCACTGTGGGTGGTCAGTCTGCTGGATCGGCGAGTGCCTTGGACATGATGTGGAGCCCCCTCAGCAGTGGTCTGGTTCACGGTGTTATTGCTGAAAGTGGTGCTCGTGGCCCCCATGACCCTGCCACTGGCAGTGTTGCTACTAGCTACAACACCAAGGGCGTTGCCGAGGCTTTCGGCGTTCAGTTCCTCAAGACCATGAATGTTTCCTCCATTGCTGAGCTCCGGAACGCCCCGATGGCCGATCTCATTGCCCAAGGCCAATTGATGCAGGATGGTTATTTTGACGGTACTCCCTTTGCTGACCTTTGGTCTGGACCCCCGCGCTGGCGTCCGGTGATTGACGGCTATGTGTTCCGTCACGGATACGGCAAGTCCCTGGAGCTGGGCGCCCACGCCGATGTGCCCATCATGACCGGCAACAACAAGGACGAGAACGGTGGAGGCGCTTCGACTGTCTCCGAATACAAGACCCTATGGACAGAGGTTTTCCGCAACTACTCCTCGGAGTTCTTCACTTTGTACCCCGCCAAAACCGACACCCAGGCCAGCGAAAACAGTGGTGCTGTGCTTCTCGATATGGCTCGCATCGGAACATGGGAGTGGGCCTCCGAGTGGGCTGCCGGTGGTGCAAAGAGCGATGTCTTTGTTTACTACTTCACCAAGGCTCCTGCTGAGAATGAGGCCGGCGGTGCTTACCACGGTGCTGAGATCTGGTATGCCTTCAACAACATTCCCTACTCGGACTACTCCAATGTCACTTGGAACGCCACGGACTACAAGATCGAATCTGTCATATCCGAGTACTGGGCCAACTTCATCCGCACTGGTAACCCCAACGGCGCCAACTTGACCTACTTCCCTCCATCCTCCAACAACAAGACTGCCATGCATCTAGGTGAGACTTTTGGTGTTGTCCCGATCGCAGAGTCCCAGGAGCGCGTTAGCTTCCTCCGCCGGTGGATGTCGCATCTGCACGAGTACTAAACCGGGAAAGTGTAGTCTTTCTTGTACTTATTACACTAAACCAATTGACTTGCCCCCCTTTTTTTTTTTTTTTTCCATTCCTCTGTATATTGATTCTTGGGGGGGGGAGGGCAAAATGAGTCGTAGTGGCACCAGTAGTAGCTAGTCGTCATTCGGATGTCCTCACTCCGGTGTATTCGGTTGAGATTACCTAAATAGGAAGGGCGCAGTTCTCAAGAAGTATTTATGTAATTTAATTCATAGTAGCCGGCAACAACGTCCCAAGCCGATAGCCCTGCCCACGACACAACTACGTATCCTGGGCCCACCGTTAATAGCAAAATGAACTATCACAGGGCGTCCAATTGAAAGAAAGTGTTGGTCTGGTGCTGCATCTCCACTGCGGCGTACTCTTCACAGCTCACATCGGCTTCCAAATAATACTCAATGAAAGATATTATGCCGCGGAGTGGGGGACAGATGTTCAGACATATCGGTCTTACATTCCAAGTTTCAAGACCTTCCCTGGGGCATACTAGAGTTGGATCCCACGTTATGGATGACTGGGACATTGAAACAACCTGCAAAGGCAAGGTTCTAGGCTGATTCTCGAATCTTCACTGTCCGAATAATTTGAGTCCTCACCGGAATTCCCCCGGAAATAATTTTTGACTTGTCCAATCTCAAGCCAACGAAATGGCACAAAAAATGGCTTAACGTCCGTGTCAGTCTCGTCCCCGAGTCCAGAAGACTGCAGAACTGTCTCCACATTTACACCCGAAGGCTTGCCCCTGTCTTTAATTCAAAGGTCGTTATTCACCATGCGTGAAGCGCGTCATCGCTCTTTTTTCTCGGTTGAGGAAGGACAAAGAGTAGATCAGTGTTCGGTGGCCGCGTATGCCTCTACAAATCTCAATTTTATCAGCAGCGCTGGTCGTCTGCATGAAAAGCAGCAAGCGTTTCTTCTTCATCCATTCATCCTTTTTCTTCGTTTTTTCCTCCCTCTTTGATCTGTCATGAAGCTACTTTCAACGCTAGCCGGCGTAGCAGCCTGCGGCTCGTCCGTCGTCTCTGCCCTGAGCCCCCCAGTTATCGACACTCATTATGGTACAATCCATGGCGGTCTCTCCCCATTCCGTGGAGGAGATAAAGCCTTCGTCTACAAGGGCATTCCCTACGCGCAACCTCCCACGGGCGCCAACCGTTGGACCAAGGTCGCAGGCCCTAGTTACTGGGGCTCCCTGAATGCCACCGAATTTGGCCCGCAGTGCGCACAAAGCATCAGCGATGCCGGCATCTTCTCCAGTGGGAAGACCACCACCAGCGAGGACTGTCTTACTCTCAATATCTGGACTCCGGCATACGAAAACCAGACCAACATGGCGTCCAAAAAGTTACCTGTTCTTTTCTGGATCTATGGTGGACGATTCACCGGTGGTTCTGGTGATGTCAAAACCTATGATGGCACTGGTCTTGCGCAAAAGGATATCATTGTTGTCACCATCAATTACCGTCTCGGACCCTTTGGGTATCTTGCGCATCCTGAGTTGACTGCTGAATCTGGTACCAATAGCTCAGGCAACTACGGCATTCTGGATCAACAAGCCGCTCTTCATTGGGTCAATGAGAACATTGCCAAGTTCGGCGGTAACCCTGATCAGATTACCGTTGGTGGGCAATCCGCTGGCTCAGCTAGTGCCCTCGATGTCATGTGGAGCCCATTGGCCAAAGGCCTTGCTGAAGGAATTATCTCTGAGAGCGGTGCACGGGGAACACACGATCCGATGACAGGCACTGATGCCACCAGCTATCGGACCAAGGCCGCTGCTGAGGCGCAAGGTGTCAAGTTCCTCCGCCAAATGAATGTTACATCGATTGCTCAGCTGCGAAATGCGTCCATGGCAGCTCTACTTCAATTTGACTCGCTCAGTGACACCATCTGGGAGGGAACACCCTTGGCAAACCTCTCCGATACATTCATGGAGCCTCCCATGTGGCGGCCTAACATTGACGGTTATGTCTTCCCCCTCAACTACTCTGAGGCGTTGCGCAACAACTCCCATGCCGACATTCCTATCCTTACTGGAAACAACAAGGATGAATCCGGTGCCAGCCCAGACCTCTCTTATACTGCCACCAATTACCACGATCTTTATAGCAACCTCTTTGGCGACCTTGCGGACGAGTTCTTCACATTGTACCCCGGTACCAACACCTCTCAGGCCTCAGAAAGTGCTAAGGAGTTCTACCGCGACCTCAGCCGCGTCGGCACCTGGCGCTGGGCTGTTGATTGGGCAGCAGGCGGAGCCAACAGCAGCGTCTATACCTACTACTTCACTCATGCGCCCGCAGAAAACCGGGATGGGGGCGCTTACCACGGCTCAGAACTCTGGTACACTTTCAACAATCTCCCCTACGCGTCATACTCCAACGTTACCTGGAACGATGAGGATTACATCGTGCAGAACAAGATGGCGAACTACTGGGCGAACTTCATCCGCTCTGGAAACCCCAATGGAAACGGACTGCCTCGATTCCAGCCCACTACCAACAAGACTGAGCGGACCATGTGGCTTGGTGACAAGTGGGGAATGGGTCCGATTACCATGGACAGCAAGCGCATCCAGTTCCTGCACAAATGGACTGCCCGGTTGCCTGCGTGGTGATTGTTAGCACTCGGTGATATGCTCTCAAGTCCTGTCCTGTGTGGCCGTTGCCCACGTCCGTTCCTTTCAATATGTACTTTAATATATAGGCCAGTTTGAGGAAATGGAAATATATTTGCCTCTCATTTTTTGTGGGCATATATCCGTTTTTACTCAAACAAAATGCCTGCTCTTCTTGCAGCTATACGGAACGTTCTAGATAGATGCTTTTTTTATGCGATTATCTATAAATATGGCCATGTCGCCCTTCTGTATTCTAGTTCTTCAATCTATCATATTTCTTTACTTTAATCCATCTATCATTCAGCCTCTGGCATCGTACTTTTGTACACCCCGTCTTTTTCTTCTGTAATATTAGGACCTGTATCTCGCTTGACGGGGCGCCTGGAACATCAAAATCAGCACCCAAGAGAAACACGTCTTTTTCACGCGTCAATCGACCGATAGGGGC
>NW_019170491.1:0-117095 GCF_001890805.1 Aspergillus glaucus CBS 516.65 | reverse complement strand
TGCCTATGTATCCTATCTGCAAGATGACTGGTCTGAATGGCTACCGCTGGCTGAGTTTGCTGCCAATTCTGCCCGCTCTGAGACTACCCATGTTTCCCCGTTCTTCGCAAATTATGGATTCCACCCACAAATGGGATTTGAACCTGTTCTGCCTACCAGCCGCCCCACCAGAGATGCTGAAGAGTTCGCCCGTTGAATGGAATTAATCACTGAGTTTGTCTGTGCTGAGATCACATCTGCCCAGGCTCGCCATGAGGAACAAGCTAACCGGAAGAGACGGCCTGCCTATCATTATCAAGTTGGCCAGTACGTATGGCTGGATTCCTGCAATATCTGAACCCTACGGCCCCAGAAGAAGCTTGATTGGAAGAATCTAGGACCACTCCGCATTGTTGAGATTATCGGCTCGCATGCTTATAAGCTCGACCTGCCCGCCAGCATGAGAATACATCCTGTGTTCAATGTTAGCCTGCTCCGCCCTGCTGCTGGAAACCCTGTTCCTGGTCAAAGACAAGAACCACCACCACCTGTTGAAGTTGATGGACTTGAAGAATGGCAGGTTGAAGACATCCTGGACTCCCGCTGGGAAAGAAGGGGTCGTGGAGGGCCTCGCCTGAAATATACGGTCAAGTGGACTGGTTACAATGATCTCACTGAAGAACCAGCTGCATACCTGGAGCATGCCCGAGAGATTATTGCCAACTATCATCGCCGCTATCCCCATAAGCCTGGGCCTAGCCTCGACGGAGCTCGGCCTTGAGGGGGGGAGTACTGTCACGGTGCCAGCCCGTGATCTATGCACGTGACTAGGCACGTGACCCACAGAGATATCTGTCTGCGCCAACGCCGATTCTGCTGCAGCTCTTCGAGCTGCGTCTTGTCTATGAACCTGTAGATAGCCTGACCGTAGCTTACCCTGTTCGTCAATTCCTAATATATATCGCTACCTGACCCTGCACCCTGACACCCGATCATCTCCACACACAAACCCATCTTGCCTCACACTGCCACACAAAGAAAATCTCAGTAGTCTTGCAATCCATCGAACAGCACCCCGAATCCACAAAACACTACTTCTTATTAGGTGTGCACTGCTCCTAAGCCGGCTTCGTGCATTGAAATCGATCCCTCGGGTCTTGCTGCCAGCCAAAGCCGCCAAACACGCCTTGAATATCCGTGCTGTTATTCTTACACTCGAGCCCCCTTTTACAGTCCGAGTCGCGCCCACAAGGAGCCCCCTCATCTTGTCCAGTGCCGGAAGTCTCCGGATCCAAGCATGCCCTCTGGCCGTCTCCAAGATACGCCGCTTGCCGACAGATAAGGCCGTCATTGCACTCGCGGGCACTTGAGCAGCGCGCGTTGTAGTAGCCGGTGCCCGGGGTGCATTTGCCATTTGTGCATTTATCAGAGCGGCATTGTTTATCTTGCTCGCAATTCTTGTTATCGTAGAGGTTGGCGTCGATGCATCTGTTGTTGTGGCTGCAGACGTATCCTCCGCAGTCTTCGGTGGTTTTGCACTGGTTGGTGGCGCAGCGTTCGTTATTGCAGTAGAAGGACTTGCAGATGTCTCTGGTGTTGCAGTATGCGCCGTTGTCCAGGCGCTGTCCTGAAATTGGAAAGTCGAATTGCCGTGCAGAAAGGGCAGGGTTGGTCTCTGAGTTCACGTTTGTGCCGCTGTGGTCGACGGATGGAAGTGCAGAGGCTAGATCATATTATGCCCGAGTACTAAAGAAGTAATACTTGAAACACTCCGACTAACTTTATCCTTATTTGGTATACCGTGTGTACATTTCCTGAAGCAACTAATACAAATTACTCACTCTTCCTCTTCACAGGCTCAACATACCTCACCCTCCCAGCAGCGCTAGCAACCCTCTCATTCAACCTATCGCCCTGTGCAACCCTCTCCAACAACGCCAGAACCCTCTGCGTCTTCGGCAGATACCCATCCCTCAGCTTATATATCCATCCCATCAGAAACGAGCACTCCAACCACGCATTCTCCTCAAGATACCAAATCCCATTCTGGCTACCGACGACCTTCCAGCAAACAGTAATATTAACACCAGGTATCACATGCTCTTCGAGAACGGAGACGCCGCTGTCGATGTTGACGAAGGATGCTTTGAAGGCGTCGTTGTCGTTTGGGTAGTGGATGTTGAAGATGCTAGTGTTCACGCGCGGGTCTGTGGATTTTGTCGTGGAGTCCGGCCAGATGCAGTGTTTCAGGAGTGTGTGGTTTTGGAGGGTTGAGAGGACGGTGGGTTTGTCGGTGTTGAGCGGTGGTGGAAGGGGGATGCGTTTTGGGCCTCGTTCGAGGGTTGTTGTGAAGACTGTGTTAGCATGAGTGTTAGCATCTAGCCTGGATTTGAGTAGAATCTGGGAGGTGTACTGGAAAGCATGGCTGTTTGGTTGAAGATGGTGATATTGGTAGGAGTGAAGATGGAGTGCTCGCGGATAGGGCTCACGTGCCGCTGCTCCTTCCGTGACTTGTACTATCCACCAACACGTTGAATTGGGACCTACTATACGTGTATTTGGATAGGTGGTGTTGGCATCTTGTAGAATTGCATTTGTTGGAGTAATTATACAAAAAAAAAAAAAAAAAAAAGCTACCTATATCAATCCCCAGCGCGACCTAATTACTAGCACCCGCGCCCCTCACCTCAGCACCATCACCAGTAACCCTCTCCAACAACATAAACACCTTCTTCGTTTTTATCCCCAGATACACATCCAAAAGCCAAGCATACCTAGTCGCCCACCAAAAAAACGAGATCTCCGCGCTTTCCTCCAAACACCAAAGCTCCCGCTCCCGCTCCCCACCCCTAGCAGCATCAGATCCATCCTGCGCTCCATTCTCGCCATTCGTTATCTTCCAGTACACAGTAATGCCCCTGGGGCAGGGAGAACCGTTCGACTGGCAAAACGAAAGGCCATTGGGGAGGTTTGTGAATGTGGCTTTGAAGTCGATGGTGCGATGTCCTGCGACGTGGATGAGGAAGGATGTGCGGTTGGGTTGAGTGTGCGTGAGTTTGATTATGGCGTCGGGCCAGATGTATTTTGCTAGGAGGCGGTGGTGGGTGTGGAGGATTGATATGGTTTTTTCGCGTTCGTGGTTAAGGGGTGATGGGAGGGGAAGGTTTTTGGGTTCGCGTTTGACAGTTTTGGTGAAGACTGTTGTTGATAAGGTTATATGTGACGATGTAAACTGGGATTGAGGAGGATGAGAGCGTACTGGAAGGCATTTTGTGATGGTTGGTGATGGTTATGGAGATTATCGAGACGGATGGAAGGTGTTGTTGTGTTAGTGTATAGGGCTCACGTGCCGGTATTCACTATAGTTCCTCTTAAGGACCAGCTAACTGATTCCGACTTATAATAAATTCAACCTGGACGAGAGGAATAGTGTTTGTTGGTGTCGAGCTCACGTGGTAGTATTCACTGTGCCTATACCATCCCTCGACAGCGTCAAATGGGTAATATAGTCTCAATATTCATACACACGCTTGAATATCAGTTGCATCAGTTGTATCGGTAGAATAATTTTATATAGCAACCTGTAGCTAATCATATATGACATCTGATACCTCCTTCAATCAAATCATTCCGAGCCACCAGCAACCGTAGCTATTCTTAAACATCAAGCCGTTCATGCGCAGCGACCTTATCCAACAACGCGATCACCTCATTTGTCTTGGGCTCATACACGTCTGCAAAGCGAGAAAACAGCCCCACAGGTCCCCTAACCCAAACACTCTCTTCCAAACACCACTGACCCTCAGACACCTCCCCCTCAAAACACAGATGAATCGGCCGTCCCTTCAGACTCCCTTTATCATGAATAACACAGTCCGCAGCCGCCAAGGTCCAGAGCACCCCGAAAATAATCGAATCAATGCCCTGTTCGAGAATCTGTTCGACGAATTCCATGACGCCGTGGTGGACGTTTACGAGGGTGATCTTCGAGCGGTGAGGTTCTTCGACGAAGACGGTGGTATCTTTTGTTTCGGTGATGGTTCGTAGGTTGGTATTGGGATAGAGGGATTTGGTTAGACGGGGGTGGTTGTGGAGGACTTCGAGGACGGATTCGCGGTTGGTGTTGAGGGGGCATGAGAGGGGGGGGTGCTTGGGGGCTTGTTGGCTGTTGATTATCATTGCTGGTGGTATCAGTTGAAGTTAGGAAGGAGTTGGGATGGAAACGTACTTTTAGGCATGGTTGCGTTGTGTTTTGTGGATGATGGGAGGTGAAGTAAAGATGGAGGAGGAGGTAGTGATGGTGTAGGATAGGTGCCGCCTTCTCGACACCGTCTACCAGTCCGTAATATTATAACCCCCACTCGTGTCTATACTATCGGTCAATTGTTGTGACTAGGAAGAGTAGTAATACAGACTGCTCTGACGACTATGACAAGGAATAGTAAAGAACTTGCGATGCCCTACCCCGGCGCTATACAAATCTTATATAAAGATTCCGGGCGAGCCACATATCTATACACTTAATAGAGGGGTTGAACATCATTCCATTGACTAAGAGTAGTTAAATACACAACACACACACACATATACAGGGGAATCGAGACCGAGGGAAACTAAAAATGGGAGACGCACACACAACATCACCCATAAAGAATCTCAAACAATCGATCAGCCTCTTTGTCCAATCGTTTTATATCAGCTTCATGCTCACGAAGGACTTCTTGATACACTTCATCAAACCCAGTAAACCCAATCTTCAGAGGAGGCATATCCTCGATGTCGAAAAACTTCTCATCCTCTTCATACCATGACTCCTGATCGTCATCAGTGTCAATATCGCTAGGGAGACTCCCGCGAGACATAAACTTCTTCTCGTCCCCTTTGTACCAGGATTTCCGGTCATCATCGGATTCGACTTCTGGAAATGTGAACCGGCTCCATGGCGGTCGCTCATGAAATTCCATCATGGCTGAGTTTGCTGCGGCCCTGGCTAGCTTTTTCTTTGAATTCACCCATGGCCGGATGGCTTTTGCCAGCTGGTAGAGGTTCTTCTTGCCGTGTTTGATTGTAGTAGCGAATGGTGTAGTATTGATCAAATGCATGTTGCTGTTGTTGCTGTTGTTGCTAGTAGTTGTGATCCGTAGATGGAAGAGAGAAAGGGGAGGAAGAGGACAGCGGACTTATAGCCAGCTATTAGGCATTCGCATTGTGTCCTCCGTAACTACGGATATGTCTAGAACTTCTTAGACCGTGAGTCTGGAAGGCAGCAGTTATTTCTTCTGAGCATGTACTCGAGTGACATAGTTGACTTCTCTGTCAGTATGGTGAGTCAACTAGGATCAAGAGTACATTATTGACTTGTTTTGATGTAAAAGAAGGTTCATCCAGGGCTTAGGATGATCAACCATGGATCGATTCAGGCACAGGTCATTGATTCAAATTTATTGGTTGTCTGCTGCTTGTAAATCCGGGGGGCCTTCCGGGGAAAGTTAATTCGTGTCATGTGGTTGCTAAAAATATGGAACGCTACCTAAAATGACGCGTAGTCTGCTGCCTTTTCTCGCCACACAGGTGGCTTCACTAGATATGAGCACTACATGGGCATGGTTTGAGTTGTGTGGCGACAATGGACATAGACTCTACGATAATAGATAGTTGTTTCTTATTCCTTTTCTACGTTATTGCGAAGAGGCCATTACTTTAGAAGGGGTGAGGCAATTTCCATTGAGTAGATTATATACACAAACACGCACGAAGGGGGAAGAAGAGAGAAAGGAAATGAGAGACGCACACATGAACATCTCTCATCCCCAGACTCTCCCACACTAACTATCGAAATGTCCCATAAGAATGGCAGACATATCGTAAATAAACCAGTCTCGAGTAGCAACCCTACCAGCAGGGCCATCACTATCTCAATTTCTCCCCATAAGCTGCTTCGGGCCCTGGAGCAACTTCTTCCAGAAACCCTGTGACACGACCTCGTCGTCGTCGTTGTCGTCGTCGTCAATATCTCCAATAACCTTGCACTGCATGACAATCACCCTTCCTTCAAGAGCAGGTGG
The DNA here is from genome assembly GCF_001890805.1 of Aspergillus glaucus CBS 516.65. Classification (NCBI taxonomy): domain Eukaryota; kingdom Fungi; phylum Ascomycota; class Eurotiomycetes; order Eurotiales; family Aspergillaceae; genus Aspergillus; species Aspergillus glaucus. The sequence continues at coordinate 111,051 of NW_019170491.1, read as the reverse complement.
CCCTTTGTTGTCAGTGACAGTGATCTCGCAGTAAGGCGAGTTCTCGTTGACCAGTGTAACTCTGTTCTCGAATGTGGTCGTAAACTTCCCCTTATATTGTGGCAACTTCATGGTCTTTGCCAGGTTGTGGAGGTGCTTCTTGCTCTTCTTGAGATGAGAAGCGAATGCTGTTGTTTGTCGATGCTTTTAGTTGGTGGTTAGTTGAAGAAAAAAGGAGGAGGGAGAGGTGCGAGGGGGGTTTTATACTCTGCCTGGGCTCGGCTGCTGCCTGTCTTTGGTTTTATTCGTGTGTACAAGTTATGGACATAATCGACAGACTGCTATTTTCTCTATCCGTCAAGGCAAAGGAGCAGTATTTCAGATTAGAAGGAGAGCTCGTAGTAGGACACGCAAGACATCAGAGCAGCTGTGAGCATAATACGACAAGTTTGAGAAAAGAAACCTAGTATAAAAATCTATGTATCATTGTACAGTATCGTTCATGAAACACCATACATCTGATTGCTCAGCCTGATTTCACCTGCTGCTCAACAGGGTATGTGTGCGACTCTTAGGATCTCTCTCAACATTATTGACTAACAATTGCACCAGAATTAATATAATTACTACAGCCATAAAACTTGGCTTCGCTGCCGGTTGTCTTGAAAACCCCCATTGTGAATGGATAAGCAAGCTGGCTAAACAGGGTACTCAGACTGCTCTTTACGTGGTGGCCACTATACGGTGGACCCTGACACTGTAAGCAATCAGAATACCCATCCGAGTATAATGGGTTACTGGCTTTTACAGGAATATTTCAAGTTGTGGATCATGCTCAGGAGCTCCAGAACTTCCGCCAGCTTCCGCCTATACAAACCATTACAAAGTCGCTCGTCCAATCAAAACTCGGTGGTTTTCATGAAGGGACATCAGTCATCGAACTTCAGTAGCATGATGCTCTGATGATGGTCAATTTGAGACAACGCGCAAACGATGCGTCACGACGTAACATACCTAGCAACCGACAAATCCCAACTGGGGCTGGTGAATGTGCTACTCCATGAGTATGCTAGGGCTTTCTGGCTTAATTACTCGATAAACACTCCTTTTATTTTTCGCTGTTTATCATTGACAAACTAGATCTTACGGAGAACTGCTCCAATGACGCACAGCTATCTCCATAGAAGAACAGAGATCTGCGAGAATGTTATGTGCCTTGCGAAAACCGCATGCGTACTGGAGAAGTGGGCGTTTCGCTCTCAACCCAAAGGCCAGAGCCGACGGCAAAAATTGGCTCACAACGCAGTTCTAATGGCTACCAGCCGCTATTGACAATTAGTCAAACTCATCAGAACAATGCTGTCTTTGGTAGCCCCTCAACAGCTGCTGCGCATATTATTGGAGATCTCAGCAAGCGGTAATCATCGACAAGCCAGGTGAAAGATTAAAGCTCCTACTAGTGAATCCCGCTGCGCATTGAGTGTGTGTACAACGCACAAACATCGTACAGAGGATTGATTCAGATATCCCAACTTGCCCAACTTTTACCTGGAATTGAAGAGTACATTCGTGACATACAAAAGCCAAAGATCACACATACTGGGTGACACATTGTTCTCCAGCAAATAGGCAATTCGAAGGGACCATTTAGACAGAAACCCGGTAAATATTTACGGCCATTCTAACGCATTGCCCGACCAGAGTTGAGGTGATACACGACGGATCGCAATTGTCGGTGCTGCAGGTTATATCGGACGCCTATACCACTGCTTTATTTCTTTGAATCAGTCCATGTGGGTGCATCATGCCCTGAATTAATGGTGGCGCATCAATGTTGCTCGCAATCCACCGAGCCATCCTACATACATTCGGTCAACTGCTGGGGTTCAAAGAATGGGGATATCATGGTTTTATTAGAGAAAGGGGCCGAACAATACAACAAATAGTCATAACCTCACTATACCTCGACTTTTTTCTAAGTCCAGTATGGAACAGACTTGCACGATAATGATTTCCCGTTAGGGTTAGACGGCAATCGGTTTATGTATTTATTTATACGTGCATTATTGTTATGCACAAAGCAACTCCGCAGCTCAGCTTCAAGTCTCCTACCCGACATCATCTCTTCATACTATGAGGATAGAATAGCTTTAGAAAAGGTAAGAATACGTCTACACTAGTCTTATCAATACTTACTATTTTTCTCTCCTTTCCCGATTGCTGATAAAATCTAGTCGAAAATCATGGGCTTCCTAGGCACAATCCTAAGCTTCATCGATCGTCTCATCAGACTATTCATCGGAGCCAACGAAGAGAAGCTATACGGTCTGGACCATGCAATTCTCAACGCCGAGGTTCCACCTAGGAATATGTGGATGAATATGGGGTATTGGAAGGTGTGTATTTCTCTCATGTTCATGGACGGTCTGCTAATAGAACGATAGGATACAAAGTCCTTCCCTGAGGCTTGTGAGGCATTACTGGAGCTGATTCTGATTACGGCGGGACTTCTGAATGAGGATAAGATGGTCGCAAATGCTTTATCAAAAACGGTAAAATTAGTCGACGTTGGAATCGGGTGCGGTGATCAGTCTCTTTACCTAACAAGGAAGCTCCCTGTTGCTGGTCCGGGTGGGCAGAGGCGTGCTCTGATCGACTCATATGTGGGAATCACCTTTGCGCGCTCCCAAGCGGACTTTGCGCGAGAGCGGTTGCTAAAAAGGACATCCGATTCTGACACTTCATCGCGGACACCGGACGTGAGAATCTTCGCTGCGGACGCAGCTAAGCCTGATTCCTGGGAACCTGGACTCAAGGCAACCACCTCCAACGACCACGATCAGAAACAAGAAACCTGGCTCCTAGCCCTCGACACCCTCTACCACTACAAACCCTCGCGCACCCCTCTCATCACCCACGCATGTCGCGACCTCCAAGCCTCCTTCATGGCCTTCGATCTCCTTCTCGATTCCTCTGCCTCATTCACCAATAAACTCCTTGCCCGGTTGATGTGTCTGTTATCGGGAATCCCGTACACAAATCTCCTCACGACGACGCAATACGAGGATATGTTAGTCCAGGCCGGGTATGACCGCGATATGATACAGATGCGCGATATCTCTGAGTATGTGTTTCCGGGAATTTCGGCGTATATTCGCGAGAAGGACAGAGAATTGAAGAAGTTTGGGATGGGAGTAGGAAAGTTCAAGGTGCCGGGGTGGCTTTTTGGATGGTGGGGTAGGTCGGGAGTTATTAGGGGGGTTGTTGTGGTTGCGCGGCATTAGTCTGGTATACGAGATTCTGCGGATGTGCCCAACGGGTTTTACTGGTGCATCGTATTCAATATTGGATGAAAGTCGGGGTCCATAAATGTCCAATCTCGTGAGGATCGTAGGATCCCGCATCGCATCGCATCCAAGCTAAACTTTTTTCGGAACCCGACTAGCACTGTATACCTGTTTGGGAGCCCGATAAGCGAGTATCAATCCTGCGGAGTGAGAACAGGAATCTTGAATACGGAGGCCTATCGGGTTTATTCGATGAAGCACTAGCATGCTAAGCCTTTTTTAGTTCCCGATCAAGAGATAAACCGGGCGAAGCAATGATGAAGAATATATAAATACGCAGGGTGTTCACCCAGTCCAACACGGCATCGACAAGCCTACTAAATCAAAGCAGACAAACTACATCTTCCAAGTCAACAACTCGGTAAACGCACCATGAACCCCGTCAACACAAAACCCTACACCCTCCCACCCGACGCAACCTGGCTGAGTACCTCCCCCATAATCCACCCCACCTACACCCGATACTAACACAACCCAACCAGTAACCGGCTGCTCCTCCGGCATAGGCCGCTCCCTCGCAACCATCCTGTCCTCCAAGCCCAACCAACGCATAATAGCAACAGCCCGCAATCCCTCATCCCTCTCGTACCTCCCCCCCACCCCCAACATCCTCAAATTAGCACTAGACGTGACATCCCCTTCATCCGTCGACGCAGCATTCGCCGCTGCCGTGCAGCATTTCGGAGAGGACTTCCATTTAGACGTCGTCGTTAATAACGCCGGCTATTCACTATCCGGTGATACAGAAGCCGCGAGCGAGGAAGAAACGCATCTAGAAATGGAGACGTTGTTCTTCGGGACTGCACGGGTTACCACGCGCGCTTTGCCGCTTATGCGTCAAGAGACTGGTGGGAGGAAGGGAGGCTTGATATTTAATATATCAAGTCTTGCTGGATTGTGTGGGTTTCCGGGACATGCGTATTATCACGCGGGTAAGTTTGCGGTGGAGGGGTGGTCGGAAGCTGTGGCGAGGGAGGTGCATCCTGATTGGAATGGTATGTCTCTTTTTCTGATTGTTCAGTGGATTGTGACGCGGTTGCTGACAGGATAGTCAATATTTGCATCGTCGAACCGAGCGGTGTGAAAACGAACTTCGATGGCCATTCTAAAGCGCGCATACAGGCTCATCCTGACTATGCGGGTGAGGATATGCCTGCCCGGCAGCTTGAGAAGTATGTGAATATGGGTATCAAGTCTGGGATTGGTATGATGGAGTCTTCTGCCGTGGCGGAGACGTTGTGGAGTGTTGCTAGTCGTGGGGAGAGAGTGCCGTTGAGATTGCCGTTGGGCGCGACGTGTTGGAAGATGGCGAAGGCGCGGTGTGAGGGTTTTATTCAGGAACTTGAGGCGGTTAAGGGGGTGAGTACTTTTGGGCAGGGTGTTTAATTGGATGTTGTTGTGGTTTGAAATGTAGATTGATTTAGGGTATCTATGATTCGTATCATTCATTGGTATGTTCATGATGATGCTACATACATCCATTCGTCAGACATAAATGTGCATGTGCATATATACGTGCAGCAGTCGTACTTCAATCACTTTTCTCCGCCCACGGCACTTCAACACCCAAGCTGCCTGCCACCTTCATCGCAGACTCCATACACCCCTCAAGCAACACCATGCCATCATAACACCAAGACCCCACGAGCCAGACATTTCCGTCGCCATTGCGCCAGAGCTGTTCCTTCTCGACCTGGCCAATGGGTATGCCATTACCCATTAACCCATTGACGATGCGTCTGCTCTTCACGCTTCGCAGTGTCCGCGAGAATTGTACGTGATGAATGATTTTCGATGGATCGATAGGGGAGATGGGGAAGTTCGTAACATAGACAGAAGATAGGTGTTCGTGATGTGTTTCCGTGGCAGTGGCATCGGAGCAGATGTGCAAGACATCACGTTGGTTGTCTGGCTTGGTGGCTTGGATTCTCGTCTCCTCGCCACACTCGGGAATAATAGTTTCGTCGCGGTGGATAATCGATTGAACGGGAACAACGGGTATTGACTTCATCGCATTGCGAAGAGGTTGGTATATCGCGCCGACAACGTTCGGGGTCACTGCCATGACCACATGGTCGAACATAGCGGAGTCCTCCTTCCCCTCCTCGACCCACGTAACGCATGCTTTCGTACCGCTATGTTCCACGGAAGTGACAGTAGTGCGAAGTTTAACGGACAGACCTTTGGCGATGGTAGCTTGGACGTGCTGAACGCCACCGGTGACGTAGTACCGTGGCCGGCGGTATGTCTTTTTCGCGAATTCCACAAAATCCCTCGCCGGAAAGTTCAAAAGCTCCTCGTGCGAGCAGGTCGTGATACTCGTGAGCATGGGGCAAATATATGTTCGGATAAAGTAGTATGGCAACCAGATGCGTTCGAGATACTGGCGGAGGGACTCCTCTTCGTTGTGCGCGGTGGCTTCCTTGGACTGGACGAATAAACAGCATAGCGTGAGCCAGAAATAGCAGAGTCCCAGATATACCGTTTCTAGAATCCAGCCGGCGTAGCTGCTCGTTGGTGGGCGGATCGGAGGTATTTGGTGGTTGGCGGACGAGTAAATGAAATGCGGTGTGCTTCTCCCGGAGAGTGTCGTCAACGGATAAATGAACTTCTTTGTCCCATATTGTATCCCGAAGTAATCGTACATGCGTTTCAGGTTATTGTGAAAGTTATCATCGAATGCGCGCATGGGTAGGTCAATGCGATAAGGCGTCGAGTCGTGGCCATGGTCTTTTGTGATGGTGTAGGAGGCAGAGTCTAGAGAGAGGTGATCTTGCTGCGCTATGTTAGCACGAGACCTTTGACAAAGGTAGTGATAATTACTGTCTCAAACAATTGCACATCATATCGGCCCTTCTTGTCCTGTTGAAGAAGAAACGCAGTGACCAGGCCTGCCATGCCCGAGCCGACGACAGCGACGGTTTGCTTGTCCGCCATGGCGCCAATGGTTCAACCGAATGAATGTAAAATATAAAAATATGCCAGGGGTTTCCCCCGGGAACAATACTCAAGTTAAAAGAGTGTTGGGAAAAAGCAAAGTCTCCCAATAGACTCTGGTTGGGGTTCAGCTAAAAATCGGCTGACTAACCCCTGCGCTCTAGTTAACTACGCGGATCCCGGGATAACTACACTCTGCCGGGTAGGCGGTCTACCATGGTACGGATTTATGCAGCGCAGTTATGCAGCTATCCATTGCGAGATAAGCCAATCACATCTGGCTAAGTCGCTATCGGCCAGATCGGCCGAGGTTCATAAAGCAAACAGCACTCACTTGTGACAGCGTGGGCATGAGGTGTAAAAGGCGTATTATGGAGAGCTTCACTAGCTTCACTCTAGAAGCATACAGCCCGGGACTTGCTGGTGGTCATCACTCAATCAGATGACATGTAGCTCATAGCGTAGGCAAGGCTGACTTGGCCGACACATTCGCCATTAATCTAACTGCATAGCCTGGTTTCCATCCAAACAGAAGAGAACTGGAAGAAAATAGGTGACAATCAAGAAAAGGAGAATGGCTCTCAAAGGAAAAGGCATTCTTTGGAAATTGAAATCCTTACGCCTTCGTCGAAAACGCTCTCCACTATGCACCTTACCATCAGAACTAATCGAAGCAGTTGCATCCTTCCTGGATCCCATTGACTTGTGCGCATTCCGACTGACGTGCAAAACTCTCCACGAGAAAACATACCTCATCTTCTGGAAAACATCCCTTCGCAGTGTTGAGACCGACGTCTCCCTTGACAGCTTGGGGAAAATCCAAACAATCTCAATAAACCCACGACTCCGCCATTACATACACCACCTGTCCACCAAAGGCTTCGACAAGACCAACACAATTCTCGGGGAAGGGTTTCAATGGGACCGCCATGCCTCTGGTCATCTCATCGACCTCCACGACCATCTGGCCGTCAAACAGCTCTGCAAGATCTTCTGCCAACTCGTCAACTGCACGTCCATTGAGATCTTCTCCCCTATCACCGAAATTGTCGTACATCCATTGAAGGCTTTCGAACCAACAGATGCAATTCCAACCATGTTAGAGGTCATCACCCAGACAGGCCATCCAGTCACTTCTCTCACGCTAAATTTCATGGGCTGGGGATATAGCGGCCCCAGCGACCCGGACCCCAGATGCCTTCGAATTGCTCACGAAGCTCAGCTCATCGCGCTTGGGGCGCATCTTGAGAATCTCACCCTGAAATATACCTTTGAGCATGATGTCGTGCATGACTGGGCAGTCGATTTGCTCCACCACACCCGCAACCTCCGCACGTTACATATCGAATCCTGCAATGATTTGAGGGGCGTGCCCCTTTTCCACCGCCTAGCATTATCGTCCGATATGGCCTGGCCCCAGCTACGAGAACTTAGTCTCGAGACGGTCCGCGCAAGAGGTGATGACCTTACCATGGTCCTGCGGAAATCCCAGCAGAGCCTGCGTGTATTGAGCTTGAACTGCTTGAGAATAATATCCAGTAAAGAGGACCTCAAACAAATATTTCAGGTGCTCGGCACGGACTTTCCCGCGTTGCAAGCCATCCATATCGGGCCATTATGGTCGGGACCGGCTATGCGGGATTATGTCCATTTTCCGGGCGTGTCGCAAAATCCCGTCGTTGATGAATTGCAAGGGACGAGGTTTGACTTTATGCTTAACCGATTTGAGGGGAGTGACAGAGTATCGTCCGTAATTTACTCGGGTCCAAAGATGGATGTTGCTTTGGGGATCATAGCGGAAGCGGTGGATTTAATTGTGAAACAGCCACTCGAAGAATGGATTCGAGACTTCCGAGCTCGTCAAAACCAAGAATCATTACCCACCCCTAGCTAAAATAATCAGATCTGCTGTTTGTTATAGGCCTACGTGTGCAATCAATTTACATATACCCCAGTGCTCAGAAAGCACTATTGAAAACCTCATGAACAGCCTTTCTGCGGCTCATCCATGACCCGTCTCGTATCCTGCGCCAGTCTCCTAGTCTTTTCGTTAATGCGATATACATACGATGTAGTTGACGTCTCTTTAAAAACGGGAGCTAGAGAATGTGTCTAGGCACCTGCCAGGTACCAAGTGATTATACAGCATACTCGTCATGTGCTATGAGTCACACTCCTGTTCTTTCACACTTTGCGTTTACCTTGTCTGAAAACGATTACCCCTTGAAGTAGTCTGCTCCATGCGGGACTTTGAGCATGTTTCTGAAATGATATTCCAGTGTAACACGCCCAACCGCTCAAGTGCTTGGGAAGAAATTGACAATTGGGGGGTTTTTCGAGAGTGACAGAAACGCGGTACGGCAGGAACAGCAACAGATCATGATCAAGAATGGGGGCTTCAAGGTGCTCGTCCATGAAATGTGTGGCATTCAAAATGCGCCTGAGGGTCTCGTGGCAAGAACTTTGGAAAAGCGATGCTGAGGTGGTGATGTAGATATTTTCGAGAAAAAAAAACCTCCATAGCTAACCATTGATACCTTATTCATGGCGAAAAGCTCCCGATATGCAGGGAAGATAGAACAACGTGTAAATTACTGTGACTAAATATCCAAGCGCTTCGTTGACACGTGACGGTAGCTGAACTTGAGGATGAAAAACACCAAAACCCATGTAGAGAATAAAGACGCATAAGTGTTGCTCTCAAAAAAGCGCTCTCAAAATACTCCGTAACCGCCTGGAGAGAAAAGTACAAGACAAACGTTGCATAACTCAAACACTGCGGCAATGCGTCCGATGCAAATGCTCCCGTAGATTATCTCCCCGATTGAACAATTTCTTGCAGCGCAGCTCCGGACACTCGTATGACCTTGGGAAAATATGCTTTGTCTCGACGTGTCGCTTCAATTCAATTCTTCGAGAAAAAACACCAGAATACGTGCAGCCCTTCCATTCGCATCTCACGGGACCATTGTTGGTTGCATCACTGTTGAGAAGTAAGAATCTATGCAACATAAGAGCGGGATGGAGGAAGGATGTACCGTCTGCGTTCCTTAGGACTAGTGGTCCGTCCCCGAGACCCGCCGCTTGGTCCAGCCATTGGCGTATGAGAGACCTGAGAAGATGGGCCAATATTGGAGCCCATTGAAGGAAAGTTGATCGAAGGATGGTGGTCAAGTTTCCTTGGTCGATGGCCGGTTATCCAGTCGTGTCCACTTGAAGTTTGACCAAACGGCGTCTCATCAGCTAACCAATCCAGACTTCCCAGGTAGGATCCGGGATCTGCAGCGGCTTCCGTATAACCAGAATTAAGCAGTTCTGGGGATAACGTTGCACCGAAATCTAACGACAGAGGATTGATCGAACTGAAGGCCAGGTCCGATGGGTTGTTAAGGAGATCGGTGACATTCTGGGATGCTCCGGCCGAGCGGTTATGCCCATTAGCCCAAATATCTGGTGTATACCAATTGAGGTCGGGCGGATAAAACATGATGAGAGGACTGGAGAACAAGACCAAAGCAAAGAGTAATTGGAAAGGCTTCCTTGCCTGACTGAGACTGGAAATTGAAGCATGGTGAAAATGAAGGAGGACTTGATGAGGGATGGGGATTTATAGACCAACAAGGCCGCCCTGGATGTTATTTCTTGCAATGCATCGCTCGCGCAGGGCGATGGAGACACTTCATCGTTAATTGAAAAGCTCACCATTATCTGTCAACCAGATTTTGTTGCCAGTCAATCAACTTCTCCGATCTGAAAAAAGCAAACCCAAAGCGGGTTAGACTATTGAGGCCAATCTGTGTGATTGGCCTAGTGGAGCAAATATGCACCCAGATTCTGTAGCTGGCCAATGATGGATTGAAAATGCATAACGGCCAAGCCACAAGTCATGTAGCCACTGAGCTCTGGAGGAATGTCAGATTCAGCTGACCAGATTTTGATACTGTCCAATCACCAAAAGCCACGTCTGTACTGAGGCGCAGTCTCTACAGATACTTACTGAATATGCTAAAACAAATAGGTTGCTTGGTGGCGTAATGTGTAACAGGGGGAAGGTATCGCTCAGCCTTGTTGTATTTCCGTCCTCTCTCAGGCCTACATAGAGTTGCTCATCAACCCTCTCTTTTCAAACGGTATTCCCAATTTCCTGACCATTATCAAGATGCAGAATTTACAGTGGGATGCCCACAGGGCAAACATTGAACGCATCTATCTCACAGAAGGAGAGCCCCTGAAAAATCTTCGCCAGATCATGGAAGCAACCTATGGATTTCGCAAAACGTAAGAAGGTTCCGCACCTTTTTTACTGGACCTAAGGTCTGAAAGCACGCAGGAAATACCAGTATGAAGCAAAATTTAAGCAATGGGGCATTAAGAAGTACCGAATGGGGGCCGCCAAGTGGAAGTACGTCAAGCGAGAGATGGAGAAGAGAGGTGCTGAGCAGGCAACCGCCGATGTTTACATCGATGGGACTCTTTGTCCCTACAAGACCGTACAGATGGAAATACGTCGACAGGCCTTTGAAACGCAGATTGGAAAAAATTGCCGATGTAAGATCTTTGCGTTTAGCAAATGCTGGTTGAGGAATCAAAGTAACAGTGTAGCCCCATCTCCCGAGGCCCCGGAAGGGGTAATCGTTTGTTCCCCGGGACCATCATTGATATATTTTCTATGGCCGCCAAACCTCCCATGGTTCAACTTCTCGAATACTGCTCTAATGGGATTAGAGCATATCACAGGTAAAAGCCAAGCCAAGCATCTGCTTAGGTTTGAGCTGTCACTTACATGCTACAGGTAACGGGTCTCTCTTTCCCGCTTCCCAGGAGAGAGAGAAGTTTCTACAGCTCGTCAAAAGATACCTTGTGGGGACTTTGGGCTTGATCTTCAGGGGACCCAAGACCGAGCTTTTGCGTACTATTCGGAGTGGTTCTCAAGTTGCAACCGCTTTGAGCTCTGTCATACCAGAACAGCACGAAGGCCAGAATATGTATATAGCCGAATGTCTCTGCGGCTTGAGAGGTGACAGCATCGTTGTGGAAAGCTTAAGAGTGGCCCTGTTCTTGGTTTCTAATGGCTTCCCGATTGGAAAACTCGATGAAGTCTCAAATCGTTGGTCCGATGATTCGTCAGATGACTGGCCAGAAATCCGTCATCTGAATAGAAGCTCTCAAAGACACGAGACGGGGCATTCTAAGGAGGATCAAATCAGCAAAGAAGATGAACTTATTATGGCCGTATTCCCTATGTCGGGGTTCAACAACCCTCAAATCCTCGGGCAATTGCTCTCTGTCCCTGGGGCGACAGTGCAAACTATTGCCCAAAAACTTTTTGCAAGCGCTGTAAGGACCTACGACTTGAAAGCTCTCCGAATGATTTTGAATGCAGGAATGAGTCCGGACACTCCCGTTCTTTATGGTCACTTTCCCTGTCCGCCGTTGATAATTGCCACCTTGGCCCAAGATTCATCATTGGCTCTGGACATGGTTCGTCTGTTGCTTTCCCATAATGCCGGGACTAAGAATCCTGATGTCCTGATGGGAGCGCTTTTCCACGCAATCCGTTTGAACAATCTAGAGCTCGTGAGAATATTGCTCTCTAGAGGAGCACCTATCGGAGGAGAGGAGCTGGTGGCCGCTATTGAGGTGGAAAGTCCCAGTCTAGTACAGACGCTCTTGGATGCTGACCCCAATGTCAATAAACGGACGGACCACTGCACCATTCTTGGAGTAGCCGTGAAAAGAAATGACATACTTCTCACGGAAAGGCTACTTGCCTTGGGTGCGGTGGTCGATGCACTGCAATCCATTACATCTCAAGAAATAGACGGCGATTGCTATTTCGATACTACAGCACTTGGAGTGGCGGCTAAAAATAAAAATAGTGAGATGATCAATCTCCTACAAGCTCGTGCAAACGTCAACCATGAGGCCGCTACAGATCGCTACATACCCCCACTCGTGCTGGCTGTTGTAAGTGGCTGTAAAACCACTACCAAGCGTCTACTTGAAGCAGGTGCAGATATTAGTGTCGCAGATGCAACTCGAGGGAAAACACTGATTGAACGGGCTCTGGACAGACATGACCTGGAAATGTGCAGGATGCTTATGGCCAGCGGGGGTAGCGTTGATGGAAAGTTGATGGAGGATTATTATACCTCACAGTTGTACCAAATAGTAAAGCAAAGGGATATCGACACGGTGACTCTCCTCTTGAGCTGGGGGGCAAGAATAGACGAGAATTATGACGAGGTACCTGATACAGTTCTCGGAGCAGCCATTAGTCGCGGGGATTGTACAATGATCCACACTCTTCTACAAGCGGGAGTGACAAATCCAGGGCGAATTCTGATTGAAATTGGCAGCTTGGAGACTGCAAAATTTCTGGACCTACTTGGAATGCTGTTTGATATTCTCTTCCGCTGTGGGCAACCTATTCTTGTATCAGCTATCCGCGAGGAAAGCTGCGGGAGAGGTGACGGGCTCGTCCAATATCTATTAAATCTGGATGTGGACCGCCAGCGGGGAACTGTTGGGTGCCAGCCATTTGAGACGAAGACAAAGTCCTATACTCAGTTGGCCATGGTTACTAGATCCCCATTAGCCGAAGCGATCTTCTGGCGGAATGCAACACTCGCAAAGATTCTGGTTGAACGTGGTGCTCCTGTTACCGATTTTGAGCTTTGTGAAGCGGTCGAACGGTATCGTTGCTACCGCAAATATGATTTTCTCTTCTTGCTATTGCCCGTGCTCTCGCAGTATCCATGTGCAGTCCCCAACGCATTTGAGAAGGCCATGTAGTATAAACATATTGTCTTTCTCGTGCAGCGCTTCTTAGACATTGGACTTGATCCACGGGGCAAGGTCGTTTCCAACGGATCTTCCCAGTACATACAACTCTATCAACTGTATGGCACCATCAAATACGAGCTCCTTGACTCTGTTCTTGAAGGTGCTGCTGTATGGATGGATGGATTGAGTCTCAAAACGCTCCTTCGAGCCACAACGTGGACAGACATAGAGAAGGGGCGGGCCCTTACCATGTGCATCTATTACAAAAACAAGCACTTAGTACAGAGTTTATTGGATGCCCAGGCAGACGTGAACCAAGAATTGACCGAGAACCAGAATACTGTTACGCCGGTCCTCCTTGCAGTCCGGGAGCGGGACATTGCTTTAACAATGTGTCTGATCAATGCTGGCGCTGATCATAGACGTCCGACAATCTTCGAAACTGCGGTTCTCACAGGGAGCAAACCGATCGTAAAGATCCTACTAGATGCAGGAGCGAATGTCAATTACCCTGCGTCTCCTCGCCGTGGACGGACAGCATTGCAGCTTGCGACAGAGAAAGGAAACATTGAGTTAGTGGACATGCTACTAGAAGCAGGAGCAGGTGTAAATCAAGAACCGGCTGAAGAAGGAGGAGCCACAGCGTTGCAGCTAGCCGCTATTCAAGGATACATTGGAATAGCCCGCAAGCTGCTAGACAGCGGCGTGGATGTTAATGCAGCTAAATCCCCTTACTGGGGGAGGACCGCGCTGGAGGGTGCTGCAGAGCATGGCCGCCTTGATATGCTCCAGCTACTTCTCCACAAAGGAGCGTCAATTCAGGGACCAGGCAGATGCCAGTACATCAGAGCGATAAAGCTTGGAGAGAGGTATACACACTACGCCGCAACAAAGCTCCTTCGGGATCACGGGGGTTGGAATGAAACTGATTCCCGACAATACGAGCACGAGGATTTTGACTTTCACGAGCATCGGAACGAAACAAAGGAGAAAAGTAGGATGACCTGATAGATGGACAAAGCTGACTATACAGGAAGGATGCGAGAAAAGCAACGCTTACAACCGTATCGGTTAATTTGAGAAGTCTGAACCGTCCGAAGACCAATAGAGGTTTATTCAGCAATAGATGTTCATTGTAACACAGTCGTTTATAGTCTAGGTGCTACTATGTCAATTTGAGGAGATTATGAGGTTATACTGAAAGCGGCATGGGAATTGAATCGTATTCTCTCACTTCCCGGAACTAGGTGTACGGCTATAAAAGTCACGGTATTCGTCCATTTCCTGATCTGTGGACTGTTGATATGCCAGTATCGAGTAATAGCGGCTTGGATAGAAGCTTAATGAAGGCTCTGTGACCTGGTGCTAGAGTGAATAGCTTATGAAGCTCCTGATAGCTAGCGCTAATGCCGAACTAGGTTCTGACAGGGGGCCTGTCTTGCACCAGGTATGACTCGCCACTGGAATACGCGAATCAACTACTTCTCGACAGATATCGCTTGAAAAAACATTGTGCGCAAGTCAAGTAAAATAGAGATTACTATTCAGTTTGGCCAAGGTCTATATAACAGAGCCTCCACGGATCCAGAGTGGCAGGTTGAAGAGCAAAAAGTAAATAGTCCCACTAATTCGCTATACGAGCGGGCGAGTCATCACCTAATCATGATTTGCGGAAGTAACTAGCGTACCGTGGTTTATGTACCCTAGCCCGACACTGGCATATATATATCCCGAAAGCCTCCTCGCCACATACCTCATATCCCTCCTCTGCATACTATAACCATTGTAAGCATTAATATATCATGCCGGGCATTTACCCCAACACTCCTGTTATAGGTCCTCCCTCCCGGGGGCCTGATCAACCCTGGTGAAACCAGCCTCCGAGCCGCTTGCCCGTCGGTACCATGAACGAAAGAGGCGAGAGTCCGCCTCCTCAGATAAACTTGACTCTGAACCTTCTCGCCAGGGCAGCAGTTCTATAGAGCAACTTTTTGGGGAGCCATTTCGAAACTCTCAAGACTCCTGAAACTCTACAGGAAGTGTAGAGAGATGCCTCGAGGAAGATCATCACTTAGTGACCGCTGGCACGAGTTTAAACGCCACTTGCCGTAATTTGTGTGGAAGACAAGAGCTGTACTGTGTGCCTTATTTCATTGGAGTATGGGGCTGTACAGAGTAAGATACGACGTTGATGATATATAGTTCAAGCGACTTTCTCCCTTGTATTTCCCCCCTTCTTTCCTTTGTCCTTTCATGTATGAAATATGTATATCTTGTCAGGCTTGCTTAGTTTTGTGTCAAACTAGCTAAAGCTCTGGATCACTAATTAAATTGGTTGCTTGAAGCTTCACATCATATCCCATCAAAAGGCTTGAAAGGACATGGTTTTAGGGCATCACTTCGGGAACTGCTATTCAGGAATCTTCAGAGCATATATTATATATCTTATGCAAAAAGTCTACAAGCTCTAATGATGTGGGAATGATTTTGACTTCAGATTCATCCCAGGTATGCGATTTTTCGTGAGATAATAGCAAAGCCAACATTGTTTCAAAAGACTGTAAAATTAATTCGAGCGCCGATCATCTGCCAAAATTCTGCCTCCCGTCTAAGGCGGTGAGTCACACGTTGTTGGGTATGTTAACGTCAAAATTTGACATCATATGGAATGCTGTGAATGTGGAAAAATGATTCAGGTGAACGACATTGCAAGTGCTAACAGCCCTGCAAATGGTAGCTCTGAGAAAGATGCAGCGTTGGCTTTGGTCAGCGATGTGGCGCAGGAGATCGACCCTCTTGTAGAAAGAAGGGTGCTGCGAAAAATTGATATGTTTTTCATGCCTGCTATGTTGATAGGTGAGTTACACTCCGGACCAAGACGCAGAAGATCTCGGTCAGAAGCCTTGGCTGACTCAGTGCAGGTTATGGCATGGTATACTATGACAAGGTACGATAGAACCATAGATCTTCTTTCTGAGGACAATATATTGATCTGCTTGTCAGGCCATTTTAGGCAGTAGCTCACTCTTCGGCATGACAACTGACTTGGTGTTGGAAGTAGTCGACCATTCCACTTCTCCTCCGTCGACTGACACTTCACGGCTCAGCTGGGCAACGTCCATCTTCTACTTTGGAATGCTGGCTGGTCTCTATCCAATGACCTTCGTATTCCAGAGGTTCAGCACTCGTTATGTCCTAGGGCCTGTAGTCCTCCTCTGGGCCATTGTCTGTGCGGCCACGGCCGGCGTGACATCATGGCGCGGATTGTTTGTGCAGCGCTTCTTTCTTGGTACACCCCACATGGATCCAGGAGTGTATAGCAACCCCATCTGACCAGAACCAGGATTCATCGAAAGCGTTATCCCAACTGGGTTCATGACCATCGTCAGTGGCTACTACACGCAGGAAGAGCAGGCTCTCCGACAGGCATGGTGGTTCTCCGGCACCGGCTGGTTCACGATCATCGGTGGAGCACTCAACTACGGCTTCGGACAAATTACTTCGGGCTCTTTGACAAGATGGCAGTATATTTACATTCTTGCGGGTGCTTTGACATTTCTGTTTGGTCTTTGGTGCTGCATGATGCCTAACTCCCCAGTATCCGCTTGGTTCTTGACTCCGGAAGAACGAATGGTGGCAGTGGAGCGACTGCGGAAAGGCCAGACCGGTGTCCGATGCCAAACGATCAAGCTCGACCAAATCAAAGAATCCCTGTTGGACTTTAAGATCTACCTGGTAGCCATCATGATGGCGGCGGCGTGAGTCTCCCCTTCCAAATATTATATGCAGATGCTTACTAGCATAGGTATACCATTAACGGTGCCATCTCTGGCTTTGGCCCTTTGATTGTTTCTACCTTTGGCTACAACACACTTGATTCTATCCTATTCCAATTCCCCGTCGGAGGCGTTTGTGTCATCTTCATTCCGCTGTGTGGATACATCCCCACTCGCATCCCCAATACTCGGATCCCAATGCTTATTGCCTGCTGCCTTCCTGTGATAGCTGGCTGTGCGATGATCTGGAAGTCGGAGTGGGGATATCACCCAGCTACGCCGGTCGCGGGCTATGCGCTCACTGGCTTCTTTGGCCCGGTGGTCAGCCTTATCATTACCATTGGCGCCAGCAATGTGGCTGGTGCCACCAAGAAAACTGTCATGGCAGCCACAGTCTTCGTAGCTTATTCCGTGGGAAACATTATCGGACCGCAGTTGGTCAACAGCGGGACCAAAGATCAGCATTACCCAGAGCTGTGGAAGGGCTTGATTATCTGGTGGGTTTGCATACTGAATGTTCAATTGAATATACAATCTGACAATCTCATAGCTATTGTATCGCCATTGCCGCTGCCACCGTGCTTTATGTGGTGCTGTGGAGGGAAAACCGAGCTCGGGACATGTTGGACCTGGACGATGTGCAGCGAGACAAGATAGCCTTTGACGACCTAACTGACAAGCAGAACCCCTTCTTTCGATACGCGTTATAATATAGTTGAATGGGAACCAGTAGGTTACAATAATTCTTACAGACAAGGGTGTCCTGTGTCTATTTCAAAAGATCACACACCATTGCCAACATCAATATGATTTCTTTAATGGGAACAAAGTATAGTAGTTTAACAAATATATCTAAAGAACAGTTGGGAAACATCTCTACCAGTCTCAGTGTGAAAGGCTACATGGAAATAAGCAGAGGGACCATGCTTAAGCGAGTACAGTGTCTATCTCAGACATAATGAGCTTGCTTGGCCTCATGGATCCTTGCCGTCTTGCTTTTCCCGTCGTCGCCTTCCCTCTTAACTTCCTGATAATTACAATGCCCAACTCGCTATCGGCTTTATTCCAAAGAATTTGGAGACCTTGAAGTAACTTCCCTTAAGCAATGACTGTAAAGCTAAAGCAAATGTTTGATTACTGACAATACGAAGAAACTGTGTTCGAAGAAAGACGACAGCTAGCTCTTACAAGCCAGTTTGCAAGCTCATGGGCTCTGTTCAACCACAAAGAGATTTTACTACAGATATCGCTGGGTATTTCTTTCCGGGGCGATTACTCATTTCTTCATTCGGACAAGGCAGCGTTACTTATTATAAATATTGTATTCTGCTTTAGGTACCTTTTTGCCGCCTCCACGGACAAAATTGAAAGATGCAAAGCAGGTGGTCGTTGATCTTGCTCAGAAGGCACATGATACCGAATTCAAATGTATTGTTCGGCATGACTTTGTCTTTGGGGAGAACGAGTGAGCCTTGGTCCTGCTCTAACTATTTGATAACAGACACAGTGTCAAGATCTTCCCTTGTCTACTTCCTTCCTTATTATCACAGAGACTCAAGTGTTCACGGCACCTTTACTCACCCAGCAGAGAAATGCTTTTTTGAGACAATGCAGGCTGGCATCAGCGACAAAACTCGTCCTTGTTCTCAGCCCAAAGAAATTCAAGATCATGTTATAGAATCTTACAACAAGGCATGGGGAGCGGAAATCATCTCACTCTCCTACAGACAAATCTCACAGAAAGTGACAGCGAACAGTCTTAGGATGGGGCAATGGGACCCCTTTGAACTCCAGGCTCATTATTTCAGAGGAGCCTTGCTTAATGATGAAAAACGTAACAGAATCTGCAAGCCACTTTTTTTTTTTTCATGATATCAAAGGTTCTAAATGCTGCGAATTAGATAGCGTATGCTGCAGATCACGACCCCAGGGCTGATGATATCCGCGCCTTGATATATGAAGCTTTCTGCTCTGATGCTGCTCAGGCGCCTGGTCCTGTCGAGAAGACGGTCACTGAATCCGGATGTGCGATTCTCGAAAGATCGCAAGGAAATTGAGCGACCAGGCAAAATTTCTGCCCCTCTTTGACCGCTATGATGCCATTCTGTCATGTTTCAATGGCAAATGCACGGATTGCGAAGTAGTCTAGTGGCTTTTAGTGAGGGTTGAGGGTCGTCCCGAGTTTAGTGTTGATTTACTTAATGGCGCTGGGGAAACACAAGACGAAATGAAACTTTTTCTTTACAATTATCTTTTAATATTAAGGGCTTGTCTTCTCTACTTATGCTACATTCTTGGGCTGTTGAACCTCTCACAAAAGGCATGTCGGCCAGCCTCTGTTTCCGGCGGCAAAGCCTGAGCCATCTAAATGGACATTCGAAAAAATACGCGGAAGACCTTCTGGAGACGGTATAAAACGCCGTGACACACGTGAAAATAACATGAAAAGAAACTAATAAGGCTGTCTTAATGCATTGTTCTTGAATTGCTCAGAGTCGCGATTTACCACTGGAACCCTCGTTTTCCAGGTCCTCAAATGCCCGAAAGATATACTGACGCCCTCCCACGGACACTTTCTGCCCTGGAGATGCCCAGGAGCCCTGTATTTTGCCGTCTATCCCGATTCTCATTGAAGGCAAACTCTGACCACTCGGACCAAGAACATACTTCTCTTCCCACTGAGTGCCAGACCACTCCTCCCTCCGAGCACTCACCGGACCCCCCTTGACTTCTACTTTCCACTTCCCAGCAGATGACCGGCTCTGAACATGAACCTGCTCCTGGTGCAAGGCAAGATATGTGTCCCCAATCCGACCCAAAAAGGTCTTCCAGATCAGATACTGCCCTTCTTTCTGTTCACAATCTGCAGACTCCAAGATCCATGCCCTGCGCGGTTCGGGACTATTGCGCAACGAATGATACCTCCACACTTCTTCATACTTTGTCACCGGTGCTCCGGGCTTATCTGGACGCGGCATAGCCCCGGTTTCTATGTCGTCTCCATTTGGAAGAGGGATGAATGGACAGGGGTCGCTGATGTTGAAGTTGTTATGTGAGTCGATGGTGTGAGTGAAGACTAATCGACCTATTATTATTGTCAGAATTTATCTTCTTGAAAAATATTAATATGGGACAAGTATCGGTTGGGGGCGGGGGATGTGTATACGTGGACTTCCGGGCTGTTGCAGGCATTGGCCCGCTATGGCCCAGTCAATGAGACCTGTTTTCTTGTCGACGCGCAAGTCGACGTACCACTCGCCTATTGTGAGGACAATACTATCTGTGGTTTCGAAGGGGGGTTCCGGCAACCATCGTATAGATACGCGCGTCGATATTTGTGTTTGCGGGGGTTTGGATGGTGACATTTGCAAGTGTACAGTGGGACCTTCACTGAGGGTCGTGAATAGCCAAAAATTTTCGGGTACAGTGAGCCAATCTAGGGTTTGTCGTAATTGATAAAGCAAATGTACAGTGGGTTATGTAGGCAGTGGCTCGTCATGTCCAAGCACTTGGAATTGTGGGGCCTCGCTGGTGGTTGTCAAATGGACTGAACCCTAAGCATTGAGTATCGGGTACACAAGAGGGGCCTATACCACTGCCCTTCTCCTCACTTTGTTTGTTAACTTTTATTTTTATTTTAGTTTATTTCCTGTGACCGATGATATCCTCGCTCAGACCATTCTCCGTTCTCCCCGCACTTCGGAATATCGCTGGCGGTTGCCAGTCCTGCAGGGACTTTCCATTATCCAAAAGCATTGAATTGAGCGTAGAATAAACTTCATCTGACATTTTCATATCCTGAAGTTTATCAATGTTTCGCAGGCACTTGCCACAGACTGGCTCGATGACTCTTCGCTGTTGACGGTTATTATTCAGATCCAAGCTCATGCACTATTCCCGAAGATAAGATAAAGAGTATTCGTCTTGACCTTTGCAACTTATGAAGACCTACCACTCACTCACTTAGCTTTCAGTAATTAGCTCAAGATGTCACTAGCACTCGGCGCCCTCTTGATCATGATCACCTCCTCAGCGCTCCACTACCTCTACACAACCCTAATATCCAGCCCTCTAGCACGCATCCCAGGCCCCAAATCTTTTGCCCTGACGAAACTATACCTCGCCCGCGAGGACTACAACGGCACGCGCACCCGCAAGCTCAACACATTCCACAAACAATACGGGCCCGTCGTGCGCATCGGCCCAAACGAAGTAACCTTCAACAGCACGTCCGCACTACGCGCCATCTACGGCGCAGGCAGCGGTTTCGAACGAACAGAATTCTACCGGATGTTTGAAGCCTACGGGCGGAAGAATATGTTCTCGTTCACGGGCGTCAAGGAGCACGGCGAGCGAAAAAAGATGTTTGCGCATGCGTACGCTAAGTCTGTTATGTTGCGGGGTGAGAACGCCGCTATGATTGAGGGAAAGGTCAAGTTGTTCTTGGAACTATTGGAGCGGGAAGGGCGTGTGAATGAAATTTTCTCGACACTGCACTACTTCTCGCTCGATAATATCACCAAGTTCCTGTATGGTCGGTTTGGGAGGACAGCGTGTCTGGAGGGCGTGGAAAAGGATCGCGCTCTGATTAGCGACATTGTTGATACCTCCCGTCGTACGTTGACCTGGTATACGGTTCATTTCCCCGGCTTCACGAAGTGGCTATATTCGCGAACTGGGATCATGGCGTGTGTGGCGCGCCGGTTCTACCCCATGCGCGAGCCGACGACGTACACGGGTATTCGGCTGCACGCGATGAAAGCCTGTCAGGCTTTCTCCAAGGCGCCTTTGAGTGGGAGAAATAGTGAGTCAGCTCTTATTGCCAAGCTATGGAATTACCATCGCTCGCAGAAAGAGAATGGCATAGAAAATTTGGACATCGCAGCGGAGTGTGCGGATCACCTTCTTGCTGGGATCGACACGACGAGCGATACACTAATGTTTCTCATCTGGTCGCTCTCTCGACCTCAGCACCGCAAATTCCAAGAGCGACTCATCCAAGAGGTTCGGGCAATCACAGAGGATGGACTCAATGCCGATGGTGTTCCGAGGGCGGAAATATGCGACAGACTGCCCTACGTGGACGCTGTCATCAAGGAGACACTACGTCTGTATGCGCCTCTTCCGGGATCAGAGCCACGGTCGCTTCCCAAGACAGCGACAATCGATGGGTTTGTGATTCCCGCGCGGACGGTCGTGTCGATTTCGCCGTATGCGCTGCATCGCAACCCGGACATTTTCAAGGATCCGTCGGCATTCAATCCCGAGCGCTGGCTTGACTCGCAGGGATCTGCTGAAATGAAGAAGTGGTTCTGGGCTTTTTCGAGTGGAGGAAGAATGTGCATTGGGATGCAGTGAGTTACTCTTCTTGGTATCCGTGATATGAGCTGTACCCATGACTTAATTCTGTAGTCTCGCGATGGCAGAGATGACCACTTTAGTGGCAGCGATTTACCACAAATACAACACAGTAACCAGAGGTAATTTCGATGTCGTTTCTCCAGGAGTGACCGCTCGCTATGAGGTGTTCTTCGACGAGGGCTGCAGTGGAGTGCGGGTATGATCTGACACTTCTCTTATGTAGTATACAAAAAGCTGACGCGAGTACAGGAGCATGAGTGCCAGATCGAGTTCGTACCTCAATAGCTATAAAAGATTTATAAAAAGCCTGTAAATGAATTTGTCGTGCTAAATCCACCGGCCTCTGGTCAAATTGATCGCATAATTCCATAACATTTCTCTTTTCCTTCAGCAAGTACGCATGCCCATATAGACAAAAATATAGTCAAGTAAAAGCACGGCAGTATTCAATGCATGATTCTTGATTCATTAGCAGTATCCCGAATGCGGTGCATAGCTTTAAAGAAAATACCCCCATCTTCCTTTACTCGGGCCTGTCTGCGCGAAAAATGCCCCGGTAAGGTGCGGAGAAGTGTAATTCGGAAATCACCTGCGATTGTACTCTGTATACTCTGTTTTGTTGTGGATCAAGCAATTTTCCAGGCTGAGGCAAGAGCCTGCGAAAGTGGAGCAAAACTGCTCCACTTTCTTATGTATAGAAAGGGCAAGAGCTAGATAGTGATAAATAGATATAAACATACCTTTCACTGAATGTCTGTAGATTCTCATTCATTCTTCAACAACGGACGGCTTCACCATGCGAACCGCCCTTCTCACCGGATCTCTGTTCCTCCTCCACGGAGCAGCAGCTCTCAACCTTGGGCCGGACTATAGCCATCCAATTGAAGGTAGAATTACAGACTAATACAAGGCTCTGCCTCTCGCCCCAAGACAAAATCCGCTAATACCAATCCAGACCTAGACGTCGACCTCCCCTTCTCGCAACCAGTCACCTTCGCCCACCTCGAATGGCAGCGCTGTCTCTCTGCATCTTACAACAAGGCACGTACTCCGGCACTCCGCATCCTTATATCAATCCTAATGCCTGAAGATAAAATACAGCCCCTAGACATCGCCCTTCTCGGCTTCCCCTACGACACCTCCACCTCCTATCGGCCCGGCGCCCGCTTCGGACCACGCGGTATCCGCGCCGGGTCCGCGCGCGAGAAGAAAGGCCGCAGCTACAACACCGTCTGGGACGTTGATCCGTACGACGAAGGGCTGGAAATTGTACCCCTCCTTCTACCTACTGCCCCATTTCCATTTTACAGTTTAACTAACATAGGGTATAGATTGATTGCGGCGACATCCCAATAACCCCCTTCGATGCAGCCCACGCCTTCAAGCAAATGGAACAAGGCTACAGACAAGTCCTATACCAGCCTACCTCGGACCAGAATGCGTGGTCCCATCCTCGGATCGTAAGTCTGGGCGGAGACCACTCGATTGTGTTACCGATTCTACGGTCGTTGAAGACGGTGTACGGGCCTATTTCTGTTATTCATTTGGATTCGCATTTGGATACGTTCGTTCCCTTTTTCTTTGTGCTTCTTTTCTTCTGCCATGGTGGGGATTAGTTTGGGTGGGATGGGATGAAATGGCTAATTGATAATCGATGGGTAGGTGGGACCCCTATGAGGGCTACACCGGTATCGCAAGCAACCAGTCGGCCATCACGCACGGGACGTTCTTCTGGCATGCAAGTCGGGAGGGATGTATTTCGAAGGGGACAAGTGTGCATGGGGGGTTAAGGACGAAGTTATTTGTTTGTTTCCCTTGTCTTTTCATTCTTCACTGGCTCTGGATAAGGAAGAGTGAGGTGAACTGATGTGATGGTTGCAGGGACCGAAAGACTACGAGATCGACCGCGACGTTGTCGGCTTTACCATTATCGAGGCGCATGAGATCGATGATATTGGGATGATGGGGATTATTCAGAAGGTCCGGGATGCGGTCAAGGATACGCCGACTTATCTTTCTATTGATATAGACGGTAAATTTATTTCCTGTCCTTCAATCCGTGAGGGATGATAACTAATGGGAGAAGTGTTGGACCCCAGTATTGCCCCCGCGACTGGAACCCCCGAGTCTGGCGGCTGGACGACGCGCGAGCTGAAACGGTTCATTAAGGGTCTAGAAGGCGTCAATCTTGTTGGTGCTGATGTGGTGGAGGTCAGTCCGCCCTACGATACGGTCGCGGAGACAACTTCCGTCGCGGCGGCGGATCTGATCGTGGATATCCTGGCGGCTATGGTTAAGAATAATGGAGATGGGAAGATGAAGTCAGGAGTGAAGGATGAGCTGTAGGAACCAGAAGCAGCTGGCAAGATGACATTAGCAGACTGCATGCTAAATAGTTACTATATCGGCAATACCAATCTGCCCGACCGCCTTAGGGCGTCTCTCCAACTGAAAACACTCTCATCCCTGTCCATGATAGCCCATAATTCCTGGACAACCATCCACTGCCTCGTAAAGTTCCCCACCCAATAGCCCTGCACCCTGGTCCACCACTCCACCCAGGGAGTCCGATAAGACGCTTCACAGGCTGCAATAAACGCCGGCCAGGACATTGGTGCAGCCCGCTTCTCGCCGCCCATGTATAGGTCCTTGAGGTCTTCCGCGGTGGTGAGATTCTCCCAAACCGAGCACACCTCGGTTTCCAGATCTATCTGGGAGTCTGGCTGGACCGTGCGGCAGTAGAAGATTAAGACGGCGCTATGGAATGCTCGGGCCTGACAGCGTGCTATCTCCAGCATGGTCTCTTCCGAGCCAAAAAGATAGGATTTTTCTGACTCGATTGACCATCTACGGAGCTCGTCCTTTAGGTTCTCTCTAGCCTGGAGTATAAATTCGGGGGCTTCTCGCCCTTGGTAGAATGAGAGGCATTCCGCCAGCTGACATGTTCTTTGTAGTAGGTTCCCAAGTGTTGGGGTGATCCCGTAGATGTATTCAATGCCTCTGTCGTCGCTGTTAAAGTACGGGGTCTCAAAGGACGATTTGTCAATTGAACAAGCGCGCGGTTCGAGCTCGTTTGACGTTGTTCGGGCAAGCAGCGTTAGGAAATGACAAATACTGGTAACCTGCCTGCTGGAATCATCGATAGCTCTGGAATCCGCTGAAGGCCGCTTCAGCTGCCGACAGCCACGCAGGTGGATCTGGAAGTCGGAATCCTCTCCGGTCATGGTCTATAGGTTAGTCGTGATGGCCGTCAAGTGCGGGGAGAATACCTACATCGATCGTCACTAGAGACAGCATTGCTGTCAAACAGACAGTGTAGAACTGGGTATCGCTGGGATGAGCGAGTGCGGTATTCAGGGCATGTAAGGCCCTAGCTCGGTGCTGCAGACCAAGCCTATGGAATCTCTTCGAGCCGCGTCTCACATTCCGGAGGTGGAATGCAGCTGATGAAAGTACGCTGTGGAAAAGCGCAATTGAGACGCCTGATGGCGGGGCGGCACACTGCGCCAGAAACAAATCCGGACAGCCTTTCAGGGCGAATGGGAAGTATGTCGTCCGCCATGGATTGCTAGGGTGGAGAACTGGCTGGAGGAGCTCAGCGACGTGGTTCATGTAGTGATACATGAGCATGGATGTCTCGGGATTTTGAAACAGTGGCATTGAGAGCTCAAGGCTGGGAGAACAGGGAGATGGCCGGATTAGATCTGGGTGACATATCGACAGGATTTCTGCATCCTGTGAAGGTAAGAGAGGGTCCATATCAAGTGGAGCTTGCTCAACGAGCTGTGAGCTTGGGATCACGCATGTGCTTGAATTTACTTCTGACGGCGTTATCTGGTGGTAATCACTAGGGAAGGCTTGACCCTGCACTTGGGATCCAAAGCAGCCACCAATATCGACACAGTTCCTCTCATTTGGCACAGATGAAGACCGCTGTACGCGAGGCCCCCGATGTTGTAAAGACAGTTGGTTTGCTTCTCGAGACTGCGATGACTCCTTTGAGTTGTGTTTGGCATCAGCAAGTTCCCAACTGCAGTCGGAATGGTTCATATGATCTCCCCCATTGGAGACTTCATTGGCATAGGCCTCGGTATGAAATACCCCAAAAGGCCCCATACTAACAGTTTTTGAGGGCGCCGCGATTTCATCGAGAGCTACCAGCATCCGATTAACCTCATCATCCGGTATACCAGGCGCCAACGGTTGAACTGATCGGTTAGTCCTATCAACAGCCAAGAATAAAAGATGATTCTTACTAGGTTTGATGTGCCTCCGCCGCAGCCCGTGCAACTCACTCCTTTCTCCCGTAATCCAGCACAGATTCACGCCATAACCGGCACACTGCAGCGCAGCACGCTCACAGACCCCACACCCATTCGTCTGTCGCTCATCGCACTTGACTTTGCGGGAGCGACAAGTCCAACACCTTAGACAAGCTGTCAGCTTACGATACACCAAGAGCCGAGCGACCTACCCAGTGAACGTATACGACTTCGGCTTTCCCTGTCGTCGGGCTCTCAAGCTAGCCTTTGGACCCTCCATGGTCGGCACTATTGGTGGTGTCACAGCACTCGCACTCAATCATACCCCAGCGAGAGAAATATGAGACCCTACACTCGATACACGCGCAGCCATATCAGTGACACCGTTATCAGTTAGCAAGAAGTGCGATTATGCAGGTCGGGAAAAGCGTCGGCATTAAACCGGATTAGGCAAACCGGGTGTAAGTCGACGATATCAATGCGGGGTTTATTGAATGGCTGTTCAGGGCGGAATTAATCCTCGAGCGGGGACGTCAAGTCATGTATAAATGAAATGCCGGATATCAGTTGCTGGCTTATCGCGATAATCTACCAGGATTTGATATCGGAAAGTGCCTGCGATCCTATTGAAATGCTCAGATCATAGTTATACACATATCCATCCATCCATCATACTACCATACTGGTTCTCTCTGTATACCTCAATAACCCTAATTGTGCATCTCCACCCGCGGCCCCATGTACTTCCCCCGCCCATGCACCATCCACCATGCCCCCACCAACACCATCATCCCACAAGTAATAACACTAGTATAGTTCATCGAGTCCGGCGACGTAGGCAGCGAGTACGGGAAGCAATAAACCACAAACGACACAGCAATATACGCACAAGCTGCAACATTAACCACTGCCCCGAATCTTCCCATCCAAAACGGACCAGGCCGAATATTCCTCCGCCCCGTCAGAAGATGCGGCAGGATCGCCAGAAAATAGGAAAGTGTGGTGAGCAGCACAAACGACCCGATAAATGCGTTGAATGCCGTCAGTGATCCGACGTAGATGGCTCCGATGCAGGTGAGGAATACACCACACGCCAGTGTTGCCCATAGCGGACTGTGGCATCTCGGACTGACGGCCCCGATCTTGGACGCAAATGGCGTCGCGTCGTCGCGGCCTAGGGCGTAGATTGTGCGGCCGGCTGTGACGTAGCAGCCGATTGTGGCGCAGAAGACGGGCGCGATGGTCACAGCTAGGAGGCCTACGGCGCCGGCTCGGGAGCCTGTTGCTTGCAGGTAGATGTCACCTACGGGACACATGGACTCGGTGCTCATGATGAGGGGGAGGTCATTGACAGCGTAAAATATCGAGATGAGGTAGCAGGAGCCGGTGGCGAACCCAATCACGATCTGGCAGGCCAGGGCCTTAGGGATGTTTTGTTCTGCTCTGGGGAATTTTAGTGTCTAAAGGCGACAATGGGGGAGAATGAGAAGGCTTACTGGGGAATCTCCTCCGCAATGTGGGTGACACAGTCGATTGCGCCCACTGCGAATGCACCATTCAGCATGCCTGCCAGAAAGACGAACCCGTCGCTCGAGTACCCGGTCATGTTAGTCCAATCTTTCCAGACAAAGTTATCCGAGGCGTATCCAGCGCCTGTCCGACTGGGCATGACCGCGCAGACAATGATGATTATGATGAAGCCCGCGATGATGAAGAACGACCCCAGTCTGCTGACCCATGGCAGTGCACGTTGAGCAAACATGACTGTGAAACAGCACACCCACGACATGATCAGATAGAAGATGAACACATGCCACTGCTCGGGCTCAAAGCTGGGATGGTATAGCGCGTATGCGTATACGATCATGTTGCTGCACATGGAGCAGTTTGCGGCCACGGCAAATGTCCATGCAAGGCCATTTAGCCAGCCGGCGAACCAGCCACAGATTCGGCCATATCGAGGGCCGGCTGTGATTGTTGCCCAGTGGTAGACTGTACACCATCAATATATGTTTGGACATCAATTTTACGGTGTATTTACCTCCTCCCGACGCTGGAACAGCAGATGCCAATTCAGCAATTGATGCCGCAATCGGACAGTAAAAGACCGTGACCGCAACGCTATATAGTCAGCACACCATCAACTCGGGTGAAGCTCCAGTGACGGACAACTCATATATCACACCAGGTGGACCGCCATTGTATAGTGACGCAATCTAAATTTGTTAATGCAGATATGAGTGGGACGCAGACAGACTCATACAATTCCACCCCCCAGAACAGCCCAGACATTTCCAGTAGTTATACCAGTCGCACACGCACTAAAAAGGTTAAAGCTTTTGGCCAGAACCGGAGTCTGACTAGCAACGTTGATATCGGCTTCGACGGCACCAGTTGCCGAGCATTGGGATGATTCGAGATCAGAGCATTTTCCCGTATTGTCAAGCGATGCCATGATGAATGTATTTCCTCTTTTGATTTGAACAATGTCATTAGGTGTCCACGGATGGATTTTATATAGTCTTAATGACCGCAACTATGTTGTACATATTCACTTCAAATCCTACGCATAACTCCCATCAATGTTATCAAACCCCAGGACTAAGGTCGCTGGCTGTTGCCAAAAAAAGGCAAAAAGGTTTCTTTTGGACTTGATATCTCTGATCAGTCATGATCAAATGATAAAGATGCACAGTCTCATTGGGGGCTCTCTGGCTCTTAGCAGAAGGATCAAACCGGACTATCTTCACCTTTCTCAAACATGGTCTTGATAATGGCAAACTGACAAAACCCGACGCTCGCTGGCGGTTACCCTACCGCCAGTCCGGCATCAAATCAGCATAATCATGAGAAAATCATATAAACCGCCCGACTTGGTTGATATCAAACTGCAATACACTGTTTTATCATTGATTTGGCAAAGCTCAATTATTCTCATCATGGCGCTCTATTTCTCGCACAAACACATCCTTATCTCAGGGGCCTCTCAGTCCCGCGCATCTGCCTTGAAAGCCGAGTTTAGTAAGTACAGCACTTGCTCATGAAAACAGCGGCAATGTGTACTCATTCAATTGTATAGGAAGCAGCAATACAACTGCCATCGCCGATCTAGATGGCCTCGTATCCCATGATGATCCATCCCAACTCGCCACCCAGGTCGATGCACTCTTCACCACCTTGGAAAACAGAGTAGACCTATTCATCATTGACGCGAGGACGCATGCTCCTTCTGGCAAGGACCCAATCTGGAAGATCCCTCTGAATGAGTGGGAAAACGACACATCCCGAGTCGCTCTGCGCAAGGTGTTGTGCCAGGCCAAGTCCTTTCTGCAACGGCAGGCAAAGACGCATGAGACACATCCGTGTTCAATCGTGATCCTGGGCTACAAAAGCGCTTTTGAAAGCACCCTGGACCAGGTTATCTTCAAGCTACAGCGGGATGTGACTCTCCTTCATGCAAACCAGTCCATCCATTTCCTGGACATTGAACCGAACGCCTACGATGCTTCTGCGCAATCCATCGCAACAGCGATTGCAATACTAGCATCACAGAAGCCCAGCTACACCATTGTCTCCCTTCATAACATCTCTAGCCTCTGCACATCTATGAACAAGCCATCTCATGCTACGCCCGACCCCAACAATCCCACCACACAACTGACTCAACCCCCACCCCTTCTATCAACCCCCAAGCCCAAAGTGAAAATCGCCCTGTCCTTCGACTTCGACGCGCTGTCCGCCTTCCTCGGCACAGGCGACCACCCCGACAACAATCTTTCGGACTACAGCACAGGCATCTTCGCCGGTCGCATCGGCGCTCTCCGCCTCCTCCGCACCCTCCAAAAACACGGCATAGCCAACAAAGTCACCTGGTTCATCCCCGGCCACACAATGGAGACCTTCGAGGCCACAGTCCGCGAAATCGTCGCCTCCGGCGCAGAGATAGGTCTGCACGGGTATGCGCACGAAGGCGCATATCAGATGACGCCGGTGCAGGAACGCGACGTGCTGACCAAGTGCATGGATGTCTGTCAGCGGTTGACAGGGAAGAAGGTACTTGGTTACCGGGCACCGATGTACCAACTCCGCGAGACGACGATCGCCCTGCTTCGCGAATATGGGTTCCTGTATGATTCGTCACTGGGACACCACGATTCACAGCCATATTACGTTCCGGACGATCCGCCTGTTAAGCCGGTTGATTTCTCCCAGCCGGCGAGTAGTTGGTTAAAACCCAGCACCGTGTCGGCTATGGACGACACCCCGCCCGCGGGTTTACACCCCCTCGTCGAGATTCCAACAGGCTGGAACAACGAGGACATGATGGCGTTGCAGTATTTCCCGCATCTGCACAATAGCCACGGGCATGTGGATGCGCGGGTTGTGGAGCAGCGGTGGAAAGACATGTTTCTATGGCTATGGGAGAATGCGGGGATGGAGGGTGCGCGCGATGGGAGCTTTGTGTTTCCGATTCTGATGCATCCTGATACGAGCGGGATGGCACATGTTATTGGGATGGTGGATCGGTTTGTGGGTTGGTTGGGGGAGTGGGGAGATTCGGTGGAGTTTGCGACGTTTGAGGGAATTGCGAAGGAGTTTTTGCAGAAGGTGAGGGGTTGAGATATGTTATCTTTCGTCTTTTCTGTATAGTACATGGACAAGGCGTAGGACCCCCGCTAAACCACAATAAGAATCTACAACTTACTGAGCTCGCTGGCTGTTGCCAGATTGATACGATCTTCTCTATCAAATAGTTAGTCCTATTGATAAGCAACCCTATAAGAACCATGTTCCCATTTCAATCCCACCCCGTCCCTATCCCATCAAACACTTTATATTTACAACTACCACCAGCACGGACTAGTGATTCTCCTCAACCGCCACTACCTCTTCATCATGCACCTAGCATTCCGTCCTCCGCCGCCTCGAGTCCCCAAGTCAGAAAGGTCAATTGAGGCAGATTCCAACTCTATGCCCAAAACGAAGAAGACGGAGGTGACAGAATCGACCAGACCACTGACTGGGAGTGTCCTCGATCGACCGGGTAAAAAGTCTCTTCGACAGACAATTCTTGATTGTATGTTGTCATTGACTCTCTATTCCATGTCTATTCGCTGTACTTATGGGTATACCATAGCTATCACAAGTCGTTCAAGGGGATGATCTTTCAACACAGAAATGTATATATCGAGGTGAAAAGCTGGTGGGCAGTAGGGAATCACGCAGAAACTTCATGATGGAATATTTGGGTCGTTTTGTGCTACGTAGTTATTTCAATTTTAAACTTAGAATACCGCATTAATGTTAAGCTCTAAGCTCGTCTTCTTGATGGTCCTAGCACACTCCGCGTTTAGATATTTCCCTACCGCGGTCGAGTCTGAAGCTAAGATGCTTCACAGACTTGCAGTGGCATAGTTGCTTGCCGACTTGAGATGTGCACTTGGAATAACATTAAACACACCCTGAGGCCCACCGGCTCATTCAAACAATTTGGCTAGAGCTAGCGCACAGAGAGGTGTTTCTGGTGCTGGCTTGCAGACTATGATATTGCCAGCAGCAATAGCAGCGCCCACTTTCTGAATTACCATTGCCAGAGGGGAGCTCCATGGAGTTATAGCGGCAATGATGCCTTGAGACTGTCGAATAGTCAAGATACGATGGTTACCTCACGGACCTGGTATTTTTTTTCCCAGGGCTCTCTCCACGGCAGCTTCCAACCAATCCATGAAGTCAATAGCATATTTCACGCTTCCAGCGGACTTTTTGAAAGGCTTACCTAGCTCTAATGTACAGAGAGCCGCCAGATGATCTTTTGTTGGTTTTTGTGAGATTGCCCCAGTGGTGCAGCAACCATCATCTCTGCCGATGGGGCATTCGGCGATAGGTCTTGAATTCCTCTTGGGCTTGTTTGATGGCCAGCACAGTATCGGCAAGTCTCGTATTGGTAACTTGCATGATTTTGTTGTCATCCTCGGGATCTTGGCATAAATCCATCAATCTCTAGCCATCGGACTCATGTTCGTGAGCCACTTACCGAACACTGAAAAACTTCACTCAGAGGCAGCGGTTACCCATTCTCCTCCGATGAAACCGCGAGTCTCGACCAACGAGAGGTCTTTGGACTAAAAGCTTGTATGCTAACTGCAATTTTTTGCTGGTTGGTTAGAAAATATAGAAATATCCACCTCATAAACGCTGGACTTTTTGAGTAGAGGCCGCACGTTTTAAGTGCAAATTTGTAGTGGGTGAGTCAGATAGGTGTTCACGTACCTGGTCTAAGAAGTCACTGGAGGAGGAGAATGAAAACTGACGTGGAGAAGACACTTGCCTGTTGAAGAAAGCAGTAGGGATCATGTATTAAGTATTCAATATTCCTGTTCTCCTATATAACGTCTCATAAGAAGGCTCATGTCTCATTTTACTGGCACTGATCCTGTTGCAGCTTTTCAAGCTGCGTCTTGTCTATGTAGCCTGACCCGTAGCTTATCCTGTTCGTCAATTCTCATATGTATCCTGTTACATATATGTACCTGACCCTGTACCCTGACAACATGTTTCAAAAGATGAATAGCATTAGAACTGTCTCTAAAAAGACACAAGGCAAAAAGAAAAAAGAAAGAAAAAAGAAAGAAAAAAGGAAAAAGGAAAAAGGAAAAAGGAAAAAGAAAAAAGGAAAAAGGAAAAAAAAAAAAAAAAAGAAAAACATGAAGGAGAAAACTATGATAGTCAAGTGAAATAATGTCTACTTATATCAAATGATTTTTTAGAAAAAACTACCGTTTGGTTTTATATGGCTATACTCACCCACTCAACACCCTGCTCATCCACTGATCACCGCAATACTCAACTTCAACTTTAAAGGCATCACCTCAATTACCTGCACCCAACTAGTGTTCACTCAGCCATCAACCTTAGAGCAGCAACAAGAAAAGGGCCAAAATGACGGTTGACCGAGCTTAACATGTGACTCAAGTACGGCTGAACGGACGGGAAGCCCTGTTTTCCACACCCTATGGTCTTGTGTACTTACTCATACTCTAGAATATGTACATATGGAACATTTGCCACAAATTCCAGTTGCGTTTCACTTTATTTGCTAGCCTGCAATTCATCTACCCTTGGGGATTTGATGTAGTTCTGCGGACATCCGGGAATCGAGGCATCGCAGCGCACTTTGCGCACCTACACCACGAACATGTCTTTGGGGCTCGTGTTAATGAATCGGAATTACTATTCCAATCCGGTATTGGGAAGTCGGCGGTAAAATAAGTGGGAATGATCGACTATGCAGTCAGGTAAATGCGGGGGCCCATGCCGGAATATGATGTACCGAACCACCTGAGCATGATGATATGATTAGGGTTGGCTGCATTTCTTCGTAATGGATTAGGCCGCGAAACTCGGCATATATCTACGTTTCCACTGTATATCAAATCCAGCATACTTGATTTGACGTTGACATGAAATATGCATATATCGCATTAAAATAAAAACATATCCGAATAGGAAACCATCATTAACCAATTGCATCATATTCAAAACCAAAACATCACACCCCATGATCCATGGCAGAAAGTCGCTCATGCAGAATCACGGAAACGGACACTGTCCCTGCCGACTCTCTTGCAAACCCAACTTAATCGCCTCCATCTCCTTCATCCCCTTTCCTTCAAAATACTTGGGCCCCAAATCAGGCGTATAATACCCCTGTGGAAAGTATTTGTCTCCATCATCTCCAGGCAACGGCTGTCCAAGAGCCCGCTTGATCCACGCCACGGGGCCCCAGCGATTCCAGATTGTGGGACGCACATAGTACGGAGCTCCTTGGAGCTGCAGCAGGAAGTGCCGGCCGTATTTGTTCGGTGCGTCGGTGAAAGCGTTTAAACGATTGAAGTCCGGGCGTGGCAGTGTTAGGTAGCGGAGGTAGAATCGACGCAGTCGAAATATCGCTGCGAAGGTGGCGCTCAGGGCTGGCGGCACGGGCTCCATCCTGAACAAATGGTCATCAGTATTTTCATTTGTATCACGAAGATCAAAGGGGTGGGAAACACACATCATGGCATTCCGTAGTCGATCGTCCATCAAGTACGAAATAAGATTCACCCCCAGCGGCTTCATGAAGCTCGGTAGGTAGTATAACAGCACGTCAATGGTCTTGTCTGCAATTTCCTTGTTCCGAACATGAGGCTTCATATGTTCCACCTCATACCGCTGGCCCCAAGCACTAATCTCTTCCAACCAGTTGATGCCATCCCGAAACCCCGTCCCCCCGGAAGGCAAAGCATCGTAACTAATCCCCAGAGCATCGCCCAAACTCTTCCAGTACGTCCCCACGGCGCACCGTTCCAAATCGGTCATCTCTCTCCATTCATATAGTGTCACGAATCGGATCGGCTCTATTGCGAAGAGGCTGAGCGTGTATAGCATATCAGATTCCAGTATCTTGCCGCTAGCTCGGTATCCCTTGTGCAGATACTTTGTTCGAGCAATAGCGGTTTGGGCCCTGTCCGAGTGTGGCTCGAATGCTATGAATTCGCCAATCAACGTCCCCGTATCGGCGTATCGCTTGAAGGAGGTGGCAGAGTCGGAGAATTGCGACGTTTTGAGGAGAAGGCTTGATATCGTCGGGATGCCGTATGTCTGCCGCGGTGGTTATTCTCACTAAACTTTCCTTTTATTTATTTATTTTATTTTTTTTGATGGGCCAGTATTGCTTACACGGAACAAAGCAAACTGTAGTGCCTTGAGCATCATGAAGGGGAATTCCCCCTGCATAATCTGTTTCTGAATCGCCCATGCATCGCAATCAGTCATCTTGCTCATTTCCTCGCGTGTTCGGTAGGGATATGCCCTATGCAGCTTGCGGCATCTTCGAAAACGTAGCGAGAATACCAGAGCCAGATATGTGCATAGCCCTAGCAGTGCATAGAGAAAACGCTGCTGGGGCAAGATGCGCTCACTGGCTTTGACAAATATATGACTTGAGAGATTGCAGGATGACAAGGACATTGTCATGATGAAGAATGAAATGTTTGTGAAATAGATACATTCGCTGAACGAGAGGCAACTCGTGTATTGGCCTTATATACATGACCTTTTGTATACAACTATATCCGACCAATAACAATGACCCTTCTCTCGCTAGAAAAGTGCCGGCTATTGCAATTGGTTGTTTCCCTTCACATGAGATGCTGAGTAAAAAGAGTAAGCGAGTGGACCGAGGAGTCATGGTCATCCTGATGCGGGGCAGCCCTGAACAACCAGCATAACACTATGCGGATGTTGACAAAGCCGTGCTGTTCATAGCATGTTAGCCAATACATGTTCTTGAATGTCCCTTCCCCTCTTTTTAAAGCAGCTATTCTCAGTGGTATGACCCCGGAGAGATTTTGGATCATGCAGCAAAGCCATGCATGGGCGACTGTTCCATTCCTCGGTCCGCAGTGAAGGGCCTAATTGTACTTGATGGTAAATGAAATAAGCGAAAATAGGGTGATTTATGATTTAATTAAATACATACTGGCTAATTATGCAAACTTCATTTTCAATGCAAGGCCTTGCTTCACTCTGAGAGTATCTGACCAAGGCCCGGTTATTCACCATTAAGGCGGCAGAGAGAAAAAGGACAAGAACTATTGACCGAGCTTAGCATTTATCTTAGCGTGGACTCTGCGGACGGGAAGCCCCCCCTCTCTCTACACCCTACGGTCGTATGTACCGGTTTTCTTATCCAAAGAGAGAGAGATCACCACCATGCACAGCTCATGTCACGACTGCTCCAAGAATGAGACCGGTTGAGAATTGATTTCTTAGGAAAGAAATGGTCGTTCACGTATGGGGCATCCCATCACGGGGGAAGTATATAACACAATGACCCCATCTTCAGCCCGCCTCATTCTGCTCTACTATGTGGTATATCTGGTACGATCCATCCGTCGTGACCCTGCCTCTTCTGGGATGTCAGGTCCACCGAGTACTGTGACATGTGGGTTTGGCTCTTGCTCCTGAAAATACCACAAGAAAGTAACCCGCATCACCATGGCCACTTGCCTTGTCAGAGCACTGTTAGGCTTCAGGTCCTCACTCGAGGGTATCGACATAGACGAAAGGTATAGTTTGTCATTTTCGAGCGACGGCTCCGTAAATGGTAGATAGCTCTCTACAGGGTTACCTCCGGGCTCAGCGTCATGGCGGTCCTCGGTCTTTGTCCAAAGAGAGATTTTCCACTCAGGTGGGAAAGAAGTATAAAGGTCTGGGTTCTTGAGCTTAAATTTATATCCATCGAAAACCGGAGAGACCGAAACTTGTTGCCCATTGGGTAGATCACAATTATCGTATTTCATTTCGGGCTGTTGGCATTACTGTATTTACCAGGGTGGCCAGATGCCATCTCCATGTTTTATTGTGTCTGAGTACGCTACTTGACACTTGAACATATTTCGGGGGTTGTCGTATGTATGCCTTACAAGACCACCATATTAGAGTAGGGATCAGAAAACGTCATGGAATTCAATGGACGGCGCGACATCTGGTCAATGGATTGCTACTTTTACTGCGTGATCCTGGGTGAGATTAATCATGTTGAACAATGCGCCCTAGGCAACAGGTCCTGTTCTTTCTCCTATTGATTGGGGTTTACAGGGAACTCAATGCAAGCACCAGACTAGTAGATTATCTGTCTGATATAGCGGTTGTATTCCAGGCGTATGTACATTAAAGCTTTCTCTTAACGATGCCTGATAACCCCCTTAGGGACATACAACTCATCAATACTCTTAATCTCCTCCTCACTCAACCCAAACTCAACCGCCTTAACAGCCTCATCAACCCTCTCCTTTTTACTCATCCCCACAATCGGCGACGTAATAAACGGCTTCGACAAAACCCACGCCAACGCCACAATCGCCATCGACACACCCCGCGCACCCGCAATATCCTCAATCTTCTCACTAATCTTCCTATCCGTCTCCGTAATGGCATGTCCCATAAACGCCCCGTTCATGGTCTGCCCACGAGCAGACTCCTGGAACGCCTTCCATGGTCTGGCGAGGAAGCCCATTGCCACGGGCGACCAGGGGATGGATGCCATGCCGAACTGCGCACAGGCGGGGAACATCTCGCGCTCTTCTTCGCGGTAGGTCGCGTTGTAGAGGTTCTGCATGGAGATGAATTCGGTCCAGCCGTGCAGGCGCGCGGTGTATTGGTATTCGAGGAGTTGGTGGGCCCACATGGATGAGGTGCCGATGTAGCGCACTTTGCCGGATTTGACGATGTCGTGGAGTGCTTCCATGGTCTCTTTAGCGGGGGTGTTAGGGTCCGCGCGGTGGATCTGGAGAAGGTCGACGTATGGCAGGCCCAATCACTCCAGACTAGCGTCGACGCTTTCGAAGATGTGCTTCCGGCTCAATCCATACTGATTAACAACATAGCCGGCATTGTTCCGATCCTCCTCACTCATGAACAGCGGTCTCTCGTCTTGCGAATGTCCGACGGGTGCGCTCAACTTGGTAGCGATAACGATAGCGTTGCGGCGCCAGTTGAATTTCTTGATAGCCTAGCAACACACCCGGATAGATGACGTCATTCTCATATGGTACCCCTAACCTAACCCTCAGCCCTACTACCGCATTAAGACTGATACCCTTCCCTTCTTCACCAGAAGGATAATAACGATTGGTAAAAATATGCAAGCGCCCTTTCTCCGGATTACCCCAGACGTTTATCGGCGCCAACCCGACGCCATCGCGCAGACTTTCTCTATTAGGTTAAGCATGGCTTTATCTTATCTGCATCCCTGCTCTGTTATCGCCGTTTACTGGCTCATGATAGGAAGCGTAAACATGTGCATGATAGAGGGAGGAGTTGCAATGAGCAGTTGCATTGTTAAAGGGGTGGCTCTGCCTTGTCTCGAGGTGACAAGTGCAGAGAAACGGACAACGGTACAGTAGTCATGTCTGGCAAAGAAACGCAGGTATTTTCTGGCTTGAATGAGGATGTTCGGTTGGGGGATTTGGGGTATGAGCAGGGTGTGTCTCCTTTATCCTCGGGTGTGGTGGTATGCTAAATTATGCAGAGCTCAAGCGTTCATTCGGCCTCCTAGGTATGGTCGGGTTCAGCTTCAGTGTTGTGACATCGTACG
This sequence comes from Aspergillus glaucus CBS 516.65, assembly GCF_001890805.1. NCBI lineage: Eukaryota > Fungi > Ascomycota > Eurotiomycetes > Eurotiales > Aspergillaceae > Aspergillus > Aspergillus glaucus. Next base: position 72,464 of record NW_019170491.1, on the reverse strand, counting down.
CTCCCTACATCTAAGGGACCGATATACTAGGTACTGACAGTTACAGATGGACAGCACTATGCGGAGTCTTCATCGTCGGTATCACCTCCGGCGGTCCTCCCGTCATGGTATTCAGTTTCCTCGCTGTTAGCATCGTCACCCTCGCCGTCGCGATTCCCATGGCCGAAATGTGTTCAATGTATCCTGTTGCCGGAGGACAATACTCTTGGGTTGCTGCGTTAGCACCTCCTAGTATCGCGCGAGGACTGTCCTATGTGAGCGGATGGTTCATGCTTATTGGTAAGTACCTTCTCGATCTAACTGGAGGGTTCCTGCTGACGATCAAGGCGTCCTGGCAATGGGCGCAACAAACAACTCCATCGCCGCAAACTTCATCCTCGGCATGGCCAACCTCGTCTTCCCCACCTATACAATCGAACGCTGGCAAACAGTCCTAGTCGCCTACCTCGTCGCCATGCTCGGCACAGCCGTCAACCTCTACGGCGCGCACCTCCTCAACCGCATCTCGCGCTTCATCCTAATCTGGAACGTCGGCTCGTTCCTAATAACCATGATCGTCCTCCTCGCGACAAACGATAACAAACAGCCCGCTTCGTTTGTTTTTCAGGAATTTCAGAACTTTTCCGGATGGGGCTCGTCGATGGCTGCGATTGTGGGTATTTTGCAGGCTTGTTTTGGAATGTGTTGCTATGATGCGCCGTCGCATATGACCGAGGAGATGAAGTCTGCGTCGAAGGAGGCGCCGAAGGCTATTATTCTTTCTGTTATTTTGGGGGCTGTTACGGGTTTTGCCTTCTTGCTCACACTATGCTTCTGTATTGGCGATATTAACGAAACTGCGAACACGACTACCGGTGTTCCGGTTATTCAGATCATTTATGATTCTACGAAGAGCAAAGCGGGTACTTGTGTGCTTGCTAGCATGATCTCTGTGATTGTCATCGTGGCAGGAAATAACCTCATAGCCGAGGGTTCGCGGTCTATCTATGCATTCGCCCGCGATAACGGTCTTCCGTTCTCTGGTTTCCTCTCTCGTGTATCAACGAAGAGACAGGTTCCTGTGAATGCCGTCCTGGTCACATTGGCCGTGCAATTGGCCCTTGATGCGATTGATTTCGGTACAACAACAGGCTTCGAAACAGTCATCGCCATCGCCACCGAAGGCTTCTGTAAGTCCCCCTCCCCTCCCCATCTCTCAATCCCACCCGCTAACACGAACAGACCTCTCCTACGCAACAGCCCTAACCAGCCGCCTCCTCGGCTACTTCACCGGCCACAAAACCCACCTCACAGGCCCATTCACACTCCCCGTCTCGATATCCATCACTTTGAATATTATAGGTCTACTATTTCTGCTCTTCGCGGCGATTACATTCAACTTCCCCACTACGTATCCCGTCTCGCATGAGTCGATGAATTATACTTCTGCTGCGATTGGGGTTATTGCAGTTATTGCGGGAGGTACGTGGTGCACGACGGGGAGGAGAAGGTTTGCTGGGCCGGATGTGGGTTTTAGTTGATTGACTTTTTGGCATGGTAGTATATATGCATTGATTCTTGTTTTGTTTATAAATGCCATCATCTGTCCATTCAAGTATTGGTGAAAAATCACCAATCACACCCCTCCGCAAGAACCCCCGCCAACTCCTCCAAATACTTCCTATCAACCTCATCAAACCCCTTCACCTCCGTACAATCAATATCAATAATCGCAACAGTCTACACACGCCCCAAAGTTAGCCCATCACCCACCCACTCCAACCCCAGAAAAAGAAAAACTCACCTCCCCACCAACCAAAACAGGCACAACAACCTCACTCCGACTCTCCGCATCACACGCAATATGGCCCGGGAACGCCATCACATCGTCAACAACAACTGTTTCTTTCTTCGCAGCTGCGGTCCCGCACACGCCGCGCCCGAAGTGGATGAGTTGGCAGGCTGGCTTTCCCTGAAATGGTCCCAGCAGCAACACCCTGTCTGAGGATGTGTTTTGGGAAGAGGAGGGCGGGAATTTATCATCGCGGATGTAGAAACCAGCCCAGTTTATGTTCGCTGGGAGGACGGCGTAGGTGTGCCAGAGGAGGGAGGCGGTGTTTGAGAGGTTACTATCTTTTCTTAGTACTATTCATCTTGTTGATGTGTGTGGGTGATGCGTACCTAACCTACACTATATTAGCATACTCAATCAATATGAAGAGGGGAGGTGACGTACCCAATTCCTCTGCCCATAAATCAACCCCCTCGTCTGCTCGATCATCTGCGTGTACACTTCATCCTTGGATAATCCCGGTGCGAAATAGGATGAGTCGGCGTGGGGCTGTCTCGTTAGTGATGTTCATTATTGACTGGATGTTGCTTATCGAGAGAGTATACCATGGTAAATGTTGATCCTAACGGAGCAATGTGTTGTTCTATATTAAGTTCAATGTCTGTAGATAGTTTATCTATGATGACGGAAAATTTTGTGCGGGGTTCGGGGATAGCGGAGATATGATGTTGATATCGCCATATCAGTCTGCTATGAGGACGGAGTACTGTAGTCCATATCTCCGTGATGAGGATGTTCCAATAATTGTAATGGGTCTGTCTGCATCTGCTCGTTCTATATATCGAGTAATAGAGTCTTAAAACAAGGGAGTAATCCATTCCAACCATAACTATACGCCTAAACAAATGCACCCGAAATCATGCCAATTGTAACTGTAATATACATGTCCGCGCCTGTATCATGTCCATGCCCACTGGTTCGTATGCAATAAGTGGTATGCAAAAGTATGGTCATAACCGAAAGAGAACGCTACATGTGCAGCAAACTCATCTGCCTCCTCATCGGACTCGTAGGAACGTCTCCATCCTCACTTGGTCCAACGCCGCTATCCGTCCCTCCTAACCCGACATCCGTGTCGATGTCCCACTCTTCATCTTCGTTCCCGTCAACTGCGAAATCAGGGTCATCGGGCGACGGGCCATTCCAGCCCTTCTGCATGGCGCCGCGTGTATTCCAACGTAGGGCGCGGCGGACGCTTTGGAACCACTCGCCGTTGCCAGACACCACTGTTGGAAAAGGATACTGGCTTGCTTCGATAGTCACGTAATCGCCCTGGCGCAGTTCGATGCGGCCTTTGCCGTCAAAGGAGCAGTATGCTGTTGAGCGGGAGGTTATGGGGACTGCAATACGGAGGAGTGAAGAGTCCGATAGGACCATGGGGCGGAAGGAGAGGGTGTGAGGGCAAATAGGTGTCAAGAGGATTCCAGGGATTGATGGGTGGACGAGAGAGCCACCGGCAGAGAGGGAGTAAGCGGTTGATCCTGAGAAGTCAGTATCGATATCTTTGCCTGTAGACAGTGAAATGAACATACCGGTTGGCGTGGAAAAAATACACCCATCCGCCTGAACCACCGTCAACAATTCGTTGTCCGCATACAACTCCAAATTCGACACATATGGCGAAGGCCCCCGATCAATCACCAACTCATTCAGTACTTCGAACTGTTCACCCTCTTCCACGGCACCCGCTTCTGCGCCCTTGCTCCGGTCTTTCCGGAACACCGTACATGTAAACCGCATCCGTAGGTTGACCCGCATACCCACGTCGCCCATCACGGCATTCAGGTGTGATTTATAATCATCAAAGTCGAAATTTGTCAGGAAGCCCAGGCTGCCCAATGAGAAGGAGAGAATCGGCGGTACGATCCGCTGGAAAAGCCACGATGTAAACAGCACGGTCCCATCTCCTCCTAACGTAATGACGAGGTCGAACTTTTCAGGCGCCGACCAGCACAGGTCTGGTGTCCAGTAATGCAGCATATGTGCAAAACGCGGTTCAGATTGTAATAAACCCGGCGCGTCGAAGCGCTTGGAGTTCTGTAATTTGGCATCAACGTAAACATTGACACCAAGGTCACTCCCGTATCGTGGTGTAGACAGAAGCCATGCTGCTACCTCACGAGTCAAGCGCACCAAGCTGTTATCCCGCGCCTTGGTGACAATCATAACATTCTTGACTGCCCGTTTGATAGGCCGTCGCTGTAATTGCTTGGACACCTCCCTCACACCTGTAGCAGTCTGTACCAAGCGCGAATGTGACAACCACTCATCATCCGCAATCTCCTCGAGCACCTTCTTGATATTAACCGCATCGTCGAACCGCTGATGGAAGAAGCAAGGAGATTGTAGCACAAGCGACCGATCCAGTAACTCGTGTTCTGGCTGTAGACGATTAAGCGCCGCCGCTAGACTCTGCGATGACAACTGCTCCTCCTTCTCAGCAGGAGGACTAGGGTATGTGTTGGCCGGGAGGGGTCCGAGAGATGCCGCCGGCGGCATGTTGGAATCATTGCTGGACCATGACGGACGCGATGCAATTGCTTTCATTATGGTCTGGTGAGGAATGGTATCGCTGGACAGGGCGTTCCGATGGCGATAGGGATGATGATTGGGGGCTGTCAGCGACCGTAGCGAAAGGAAGGACGGCGATGGTGAGGATAAGCGGGATTCGGACTCTGTACGAGGAAGTTCGAATCTTTGCGCCGGAGCAACAACAGTGGAACGGGAATCGGAGGAAGAGCGATTAGCAGGCGCTTTAGGAGTGGTTTCCGTTGTCTGCGAAGCGTCTATGTGCACGACATGATGGTCTCGAGAATGCAATAATGGTGCGGCTGAAGGTGGAGGGCCCGTCGCAATCGTAGCGGTGGCCGCAGTACTAGTCACAGTAGAAGACGCCGGGGGAGGTGATGACGAGGACGATGAATCAGCGTCAGAAGTAGATTCAGATTTCAAGGGGCCATGGCTGGCTGAAAATGAAGCCATGGGAGATGCAGGGTCGATTTGTCTTTTGGTGGTGAAAAGAAGCAAGCAGAACAGTGTCCGCAATCGGATGTAACTAGCGGAGGTGGAGGAGGATTCCACGGGCGGGTAATCGGTGGATGTTGCAGTTATTGGGCGATAAGCCGAGTTTCTTCCACGGTTTTTATGTGTTGATGTTGTTGACTCTGAATATGCGTTGAATTAAGTTGAGTTATAGAGAGGGATTATTACCGCTAGAGGTGTACATTCCCATTTGCAGTGTAGCCTTTAGGCAAAATACATAAGGCAGAAATAAAGCATCCACTACTCGTATATTACAGCCTAATTGGTTAAATTGTGTGACGACTGAATGTCAACAACTACAGAAGTATCGCATCGTCATCAAGGGCGCAGGGAATGTAGAACGTTAATTATGCTATTGCGTTATCGAGTATCGCCTGCCCGATCTCGGTTCATTTATTCATACCTGATCAACGTATCGGTTCGTGCCCGCTGAGTTTCGTACTCGAAGTCCGTCAGCACCTGATCCTCGTCGATCCAATAGTGCACTCTGCCCTGACAGCTCCCGCATCATAAAGCAGGTGTAGGACAAAGTGCCAGTGTCAGCATGCTTGGCTCGAGGGTCTAGACGGTATTCGCGGACCCTAGTAAGCACCAAGGGTACACCGCAGTTGTAGCTGGTCCCTGCTCATTTCGTGCAATGGGTGTAAAACTGTTACACTATCCCTCAATCCTCGTCAATCTTCCACGCATAGTCGTTATGGACCTTATCCTCCACAGTCTCCCGAATGAAGCCTTCGAGGGGTTGTCCATCTCCGTTCTCCGCCATTGAGACATCCTCATCGGAGCCGGCCTGACCACGGCAAAGTGTCAACGCGCGCTCGTGTACCTGCTCCCACGTATCGAAATCAAAGGCCCCTTGGCTTTCGTTAAGCAGCAAATGTCCCTTAGACGAGAATGCCAGAGCGTGCAACGATGCGGCGGCCTTGGCAGTTTGCACGGACGGTTCCGAGATGATATCCCCCGATTTCGTGACGGCCAGCACAGTAGCCGAAAAAGTCATCGACAAAGGAACCGCAGCGGAAAGGAGAGCGAGCAGCGAAGCATGAAGGAGGGCAGGAAGCATCGTCAGATACTGCCTCAGTTAGCTCACCATCACACACCCAATACACATTAATGTCCACTCACCGAATCTCCTCGAGCAACGCTCTCACCACCAATCACCGCCAATGTCACAACCACTCCCCGGCGCGGGAATCCCCTCTCACGTCCAAGAACCAATTTCCCAAGCAGGTTCTTGATGATTTCCTTCGCATATTGCTCACCGACACCGTTCGGGGCAGTACCGGGTTTCACGAGCACCTCGACAGTGGCATCCTCGGGTTTCAATGCGTCGCGACGACCGGGAAGTTCAACAGGCGCGTTCACGGAGCTCAGAATGTTGAAGCCGGTGGCCGGACATTGGTATGATGCGGAACCATCGGTACGGGCGAGGGGAGTGAGAGTTGCTGTCGGTCCAACCATGGTGTGTGTAATCTCGATTAATCAATATCTCCGTGCTTTTTCACGAGGTAAATAAGAAGTCAGAGCTCTAAAACGAAAACCTCGAGACTTCCAATTCGGGTTGCGATGAAGTTTTTGGCGGTGACGATGGCGGTGAGGAGCGGCAAATGGCATACGACGGAGGGAGGGACAAAGTACTCCTCCGTACTGAGTACGGAGCGGATACAATACTTTGATATGATTTGATGCTATTGACGATAGAAGGAATGGTATCCATATGCCGTGAGGATATCTCAGGATGAGCTATAGGAACCTCTCGTGGCATCATCCCGTACACCACATGCCTCCTTTACTCTGCATATCGCCGATGAACAGGAGAATAATCGCAGAATTATCATTCCTCGATCTCTAACTGCATGGAACACTAATTTGCAAGTTAATTCCTCACTAACCGCAATAGGAAGACGATATCTTATCGTTTTCGATTGGCACTCCGAAGCCTGAATCGACTCAGCTGAACGCTCTACAGCAAGGAGGCTAAGATGGCATGCTTACTTCATCGATGTTTGCCATGTCTAGGCCGTCTTACCTGCAGCAGGTGGGGTAATCTCACTCTCACCTGAAGAGAACTTCCCCTTCATATACCTCATATTTAGACCACGAGACACCCCTCTACCGGTTACACTGCACATCAGCACGCATCACGATGAGGGTCCTCTGTCTCCACGGAAAAGGTACCAGCGGTGTCATATTCAAATCGCAAACCGGTGAGTCTCGAGTCATTCCATGCATGTGTAGAATATTGCTGACGGCAGCAGCCTCATTCCGCGCGCACCTGGCCCCCCTCAACATCGACTTTGACTTCGTCGACGGCCCAATTCCCAGCTCCCCAGCCCCGGGCATAGACCTCTTCTACACCCCGCCGTACTACTCGTGGTGGGAAGGCGAATCCGCCGAAGCCATCAAGGCCGCTCGCCAATGGCTCAAGTCACACCTTGTCCTCTCGGGCCCCTACGATGCCGTCATGATGTTCTCGCAGGGCTGCACGCTCGGTTCGAGTGCGCTTTTGCTCAACGCACTTGAGGAACCGCGCTCGCCTCCGCTGTTCAAGGCTGCGATTTTCATTTGCGGTGGGCCTCCGCTGGCTGTCGCGGAGACATTGGGGTACCATATGAGTACTGAGATGCGGGAGAGGGATAACTGGTCCCGTGCGGCGTTGGCGCAGCAGGCTGATTCGTCTGCGATTTTGAGCCAGGGGGCTGCGAGGTGGAGGGGCGGTCGGTGGGATATATCGAATGAGGAGCAGTTGCGGGACGAGATGGAGTTTCCGTGGAGGGTTGAAATTCCAACGGTTCATATTTATGGGGATAAGGATCCGCGGTATTTGGCGGGTGTGCAGTTGTCGGCGTTGTTTGATACGGATAATATGAAGACGTATGCTCACGATGGGGGGCATGAGATTCCGCGGAAGGATGTGGTTAGTCGGAAGATTGCGGAGTTGGTGAGGTGGGCGTTGGAGAGTGCTTAGCCTGCACATGGTGGGATAGACTCGGGATAGATAAATTCGGACATAGACTGATTCATATTAAACCGAAATTATTGACATAACTCATAAGGACCGACATCGACATAACACATAACATCGTAGAGACCGTAAACATATATACCAAACCATCACAGACAAAACATCATATACAAAGACCGTGATTATATGCCAAACCACCATATTAACAAACATATACAAACCCAACCCTCACAACCCATCATATACACCCATCAACTCTGTAAACCCTTACAGATTCCAGCAAGCCCCCGAAACCTGCGTCTGCGGTGGACCAACATCAACAACAGCCCGGTCGCTAACCTTGGTCACTCCCCCGTCAATACCATGGAAAGTGCACTTGACGCCAGCGGGGACGGAGATTTTGGAGATGCTCAGGACATTGTCTGTTACGTTAGCTTACACTTATCATATCAAGATGGGCATATGGTGAAGAGAAGGGAGGGAACGTACTAATGGCAGTGTAAGTGCCATCGGTCTTAAAGTCCTGGGTGAACGAGGCGTCCGCGGCACCGATGAAGTTGGCCTTTGCTGTGGGGTGGTGGTTCTCGCCTGGGACGGGGACGGCGATGGCCGTAGCGGCCAGAGCTGCGATGACAGAGACAATGGTGAACTGCATTGTGATAGAATTGAAAAGTTGATTGAAGTGCTTTGTTTGGAAGGCTGTACTGTTGCTTGCTTGCTTTGTTGCTGATGAAATGGTTGATTCACCTCAAGGTATCTGGGGTTTATATACCCCAGATCCACTTCAGACTTTGCTAACAAGTTCGTATACCTGAGGGATATTCTATAAATGGGATGAGACATACGAGCTGAACCACGGCCTGTTGGTTGTCATCGTTCGTATAGCTACGTGTAGCCATGTATACGGAGTGAAGATCGATGTAGTCGTCATGGAAAAAGTGTATGTATACAGATTGGGAAGTTACGGGTGCATCCCGTATTCGATGTAGTCGATATAGATTAGGTTTTGCGTTCCGTGGTGGGAGTATACTATTATTACGATGGCGGAGTATGTATATCCTCCGATACCCCAGATAATCACAATAATAAACCCGAATAAGAAGATAATACATAGAAAAAACTGAAATGGCTGGTTAACACCGCCCCGCCACGTGTAAATGTCTCTCAGTAATACGATTGATTCGTGGATTTTATTCGCAGCCCTAAATAGCTCCTCGTATACCCGCTTATATACATGTACCCCATATTGTAGCCTGCATGTCATGACGTTTATGCTTTATTTCCATTATACGGAATAATGGGATTCGATAGCCAAGAGTATATACGGGGTAAAAAGAATGTACTTGGAGGGGTTCGTATTAGATGCCGTGCCGAGGTTCGATGAGTTGGTTCGTGTACTTCGTATGTTGTCAGATCATGGCGATGCTTCTGGGGGTGACTTTGCTTGCGGCCTGATGTGTTCTGCCTAATTATGTGAATGGCGTAGAGGTAGAATCATCTGAATTTGGGGTAGTTGTTCACCAGACTTGATTGGTCGATGTAGTTCGCGAGTTTAAATATTGACTCTGTAGTCTATTCCACTATTCGAGAAATACACTTCCTCTCTCATAGCTATTGCTCACTGCAACCACCTAATATCCGCAAGCAGGCAACGGTGTAATGCGATCAACATAATGCCGCTCAATGTATGCTAGTAGACATCCTTTCCAAGGCAGTGACATAACTTCCAACACTCTTCGTATATCTATTAGCGAACGAGAAAATACCTCGTGTACTCGGATCAGAAGATCATGTACAACTCGTGTCTGTAGTAGACGCAAGTAAGCATGCCTAAACGTAGATGTACATGTGACGGCAGTGAGACATCAAAATGCCTCATACTGTGTAGTCACTGGGTAGAGGTAGCGTAAGCCAAGCTAGTCATATTCGGAGCGGAAGGAAATGACAAACGAGGAGAGAAGGAGTATACCAGAACTGGGGTAGTTTGAGATGGCCCGGTGATACATACAATCTGCGTTCCTTTTCTTTAGCCGGTAATCATCCTAATATGACGAGAAGAAGAAGACTGGATGCTAGTATGTCTTTTCTGAGCCGTCCTCTTCCATTACAACCATGTTGGATAATACTAGGTATGGAGACAATCACAATCATTCTACTTGGAATGTAGGGAAGCACATTTCCGGCCTGGAGCCATTTCCGTAGGTTACTGACACACCGATAAATGTCACTATAGGGGAAGAGACTGCTGTGCTTGTTGAATTATCGATCCTTCCCTTAATCGAAATGAAATGGCAAACCAGACCTTAGTATCCTTTTTGTCAAACAGCCCTAAGCTGACCGAAAATACGTATCCCGATTCCGGCCTGGCATAGTGCTTTCTGTACGTAAATTATTCAAGTGCGTAACCAGTGGGCTCCATATAGATACAGCCGTATGTCTACGAAACTATTCTTGATGAAAACTCATCTTTTCTCTTATTGATCTCTGCCATTTCCCGTAGACTCGGCAGTTCATCACCAAGAACAACCCAGCAACGATCTCGATACCAACCAATAAAAGCCAATAAACACACGAAAGTGGACCAATTCAAACATAGAATTACGCGAGATCCAACCAATAAAAGTGGCAGAAAGTGCATGATTGGCAATTAAGCATTCTGCACAACACCCGAATTGGCCAATCAGATTGTCTGCAAATGAGTATGCGGAAGTCAGTGTTTTTGAAAAGATTTTCACCGGGTTTCCGGGTGACCGGTTAAGCCGAGGCAGTCAATAGATGAACTGGACATTCGTTCCTTCGTTCTACAGCATCTAAATATTAATTAGCCAGATAGAGCATGTGCACTCCGTAGTAAGGGCCCTAGCATCACTTAAAACCACCAATGACAATGTCGGTATAGAGCACGCCTACCGACATCATGCACGGTCACTGTCCCTGACATGATCCCATATCGGTGAGAACATGTTCAATGCCTCCCAGTATGGAGTCGATCTCCGAACTTAAGCCGTGGCGATTGATCCGTCCAATAAAACCACCTACCGTTTACCGACCAAGAACCCGCACCTGAGTAGTAAGCCTGTGTTAAATAGAGGCCATTCCCGTCGTCAACCGCGAGAACACCCGCACCCACAACATCCGTCACCACCCACCGTACGACGTAAAATGGCAATCGGTCCGCACCCACCCCAGAGCACCACAACCACGAAAGCGCCTACCGCAAAACAAAGCCATGTGCACCCTCACATCTCGCAAAGCCACGATCCGGACAAAGGACGACAACTACATGCCACAGCACCGCTAAAAGCAGGCAACGTGCTCATGGTAGACTCGCCGTATGCCGTGATTCCGGTAGTTGATGATCCCGCGCACAGTGACGAGGTTCTTTGCAGTAACGGGGATTGTCGGCGCAAGGTTCCCCGTGTGAGACGAATTGGTTGTTCCAATCGATGCGCGGCTGAGGTTTTTTGGTGTGATACTGGGTGCCGGGATGTCGATAGGATTCGGCATGTATTGGAGTGTGAGTGGCTGAAGGGGTATGCGGTGTCGCTTCGCAAGAATGAGGGGGAGTATTATTTCGGCGTGCTTTGGTTGATTGTCCGGGTATTAGCGGCGCGTTATGTGGAAAAGGCACAAGGATCTTCTAGGTCGATTTCGAAAGAGAAATTCTCCAGCGGATGGACGGCAATGACGGAACTTTGCGACAATCGAAAACTATGGCCCGAAGCAGATTTACTGCATTGGCAGTCGCTGATCGAGAAATACATTTGCGCGGATTCGTCACTGCGAAATATCGCCTTGAGCGCGGACATCATTCTGACACTGATCTGCCAACAAGAATCGAATTCCTTCGGCCTTTATCCCAAAGTGACAGGGCTTGCGTCGACGTCTGACCGAGGGGAACAATACGGCGCGGCAATTTACCCCCGGTCCTCGATAGCGAATCACTCGTGTTGTCCTAATGTTAGTCCCGTACCCTCTCTCGATGGAGAATGAGCGATAATAACATCACAGATTACGCACAAACCTGACGATCACGGCCGAATGGTCTTCACTGCATCGCGCGACATCGGACCTGGAGAAGAATGCTGTATATCATACATGGACCTGTTCGGTGACGTGGATGTCAACACGCGTCGAAAACACCTCCGGGTGCAGTTTTCTTTCACATGTCAGTGCGAAAGATGTCGTGCGGAGGAGAATTCTGAAGAGGGGTGGGATGCTCTGCCTTTCCTGGACGATTAGCATGTGTGTCAGATTTCCCGGTTTATATATATATGCACGGCCGTTGGATATGTACTTCGGATGCGCTAGTCGGCTTGTTAATATAAGACGATTTTACCGAAGAAGAATGGGACAATCAGGATGCTGGATGACAGGCCGCTACTGCAGCGTTATCACACGCGAGGTAATGGACCCACGGGGTTATATTGCGATTTCTGCATGGCCTCCTCATTCATGATATATGGAAGCGACGGGATTGGGACCGAGCTTGATTGTCGCACGTTGTGGTTCGGTGTGAATGGTTCGTCGTTGTGTCCACCATACACGTCGTTTTCAGACTCGCACGAGGTGGTGCCGGTACTTTTGACAACGGCGTAGTGCAGGCCCTAACCACCGAAGTGGAGGTGATATTCCCTCCCTCGGTATGAATATGCGGCTCCTGCTGTCTGTCCCAGTGCGATGTGTTAAATGGGCCTGTCACCCGGGGCATGCGATTTTCCTTCAACAAGTTTGTCGCAACTAGTCGCGCTTTTCTATCTGTTAACCATGTTAGGGCTCGCTCTGCTGAGTATTCTGTCAGTGATATACCTTTTGTTCACACGAAAACGTCGCCATTCACCACCCGGTCCTCTACCACTGCCCTTGATAGGCAACCTCCACCAAGTTCCTCCGTCAAGACCATGGTTGGGCTTTGAAAAATGGCACAAAGCCTACGGACCCATCATCAGCTTCAAGCTAGGAACTCAAACGTTCATATCGTTGGGAAGTCACAAAATCGCGCATGACCTGCTGGACAAACGCAGCGCCATCTATAGCTCCCGTCCGCGGTCCATCATCGCCGGCGAATGTATCACCAAGGGCTTGGGGATCGTCTTCTTGCCATACGGCCGACAATGGCGAACGCAGCACCGGATTCAAGCCGAATTTTTGAATCCCGCCATATCACAGAAATATCGTGCCTTGCAAGATGTGGAGACTCGTCAGGTTGTCTATGACCTTATATCATCAAACAACTTCAGCGATAACTTCCATCGAATGACGTCCAGTTTGATCTTTTCGTTGGCATACGGAAAGCGCATGCCTCGGGGCGACGAGCACGAGATTCGCGAAATCGATGAGCTCATGGCGAACTTAGCGGAGAAACAGGCTCCCGGAAAGTGGATGGTCGATATATTCCCGGTGTTGAATTATCTTCCGCGATTCTTGGCTTCGTGGAAAAGTCTCGGGGATGAATATCATCAGCGGGAAGCCACTCTGTTCGGAGACAATATGAAAAAGGCCGAAGGTGCTCGATCTTGGAATTGGAGTAAGGACATGAAGAGAATCAAAGAGGCAAAACCATTATCCGACACGGAGTTGGCGTACATTATCGGCGTGCTGTATGAAGCAGGAAGCGACACCACTGCTGGAACGCTGGACTACTTCGTGCTTGCTTGTGTTCTGTATCCCGATGCCGTGCGCAAGGTCCAGCAAGAAATTGATGATCTCGTTGGAACCGATCGGCTGCCCACATTCGACGACATCCCGAATCTCCCATATGTTAACGCATTCTTGATGGAAGTCATGCGATGGCGTCCCCTTGTACCACTCGGTATTCCTCACTCTGTCACCCAAGACGATGAATACATGGGCTACCACATCCCCAAAGGAGCCACTATCCTCCCAAATCACTGGGCCCTGTCTTTGGACGAAGAAGTATTCGAAGACCCGACCAGTTTCAGACCAGAGCGCTGGATTGAGAACCCCAAATTACCTCTCGACGGATTTGGATTCGGACGACGCGTCTGTACGGGGAAACATATCGCCATGAATTCCATGCAATTTATCATCAGTCGTGTGCTCTGGGCGTATGATATCGGGTATGCGTACGAGAATGGGAAGAAGGTTGAGGTCGACTCGTACGGGATGGTAGAAGCCGCTGTTTCGAAGCCGGTTCCGTTCAAGGCAGATTTTCACGTTCGCAGTCCGGCGCATCGGGAGGTCGTTGAGAGCACGTGGAAGGGGACTGAGAAGGATTTGAACGTTATTATGGAGGGTATTGGACCTGGTCGAAGGGCGTCGTAGCCTTTCCTCATAGTTGAGATAGCTTTCGCCAACAGCACCAGTTAGTAATTTTCCATCAGATGATAGGGAATTAGATCGCTTCAATTTGACACACGTGGAGGTGGCTTACTTGATTCAAACTGGGAAGGATCTTGTAGAAGCAGTAGCAGATGCCTTATCGTGACATTTCAGTTGCTTTCCCAGGAGGGCACAAGTGACTAAATGCTTGTTCAAACGACTGGATATCTAGTCAACATCGGATAACACCATTTGGCCAGTAATAATAATGCTACCGGAACACACTCGAATGTTAAGTCCATACAATATCCAATCCCTTTCAGGTGATATATTAATTATACACATGTGTATGGATCGAATGACTGATGGGACGGTAATGAATTGAGGTGAACAGTAGACCAATAATCACAAACATAGCCATATACAGCTGTCAGCAACCCTTGGTTGCTTGTTGTAGTTTGCCATGGACTATTAATACAGTGATTAAGATTGAGAATCATGGTCTGTAAAGTGGGCTCTCTATCTTCTCCCAAATTTAAAATTACAACATTAAACAGCCTCTAACAACATTATACGACAGTCTACAATTTCTCATAATGTCTTTCCAACTTACCTCCTCCAAACTCCAAATTATCGAGACAATCGAGGATCCCAGAGCCATGATCCGCCATGCCGTCAAGCGTACAAGGGAGGCCTGCAAGGCGACAGAAGACCTAAGTAGTGATGATGAGGACGAATACGATGATGAAGTTCCAGAATACAGCCATCCGGCAATCTCGTAAGTGCCTCGTCCCTCCTCGCGGTTAACAGAATACTAACGACGTAACCCTCATAGACCTTACGCCGTCGATCCGGTAATACTTCATTTTGGCGGTCAGGCGCCAGGTATCCCAGTCCCTCGGGATCTTCTTAATTGGGAGCCCGTTTTGCTGTATCGCATGCAGACCGTCCCTTGTGTGGGCATTCAAGTTAAATTTATTGAGTTGGGTAAGCTGTATGCGGATATTGGTCATACGTTGGTCAAATTCATACATACTTGGGTCTATGAGACCATGCAGTGCCCCGACGAAAGGATCGGAAGGTACAGGCTCAGTGTACTCGCCTATGCCGCTGCGAGGGAGTTTAGCATTGACAAACTGGGAGAAGAAGCGATGACGCGGATAAGATGTTCCACTGATGCAATTAGCATCCACCAAATTCTTGATATAGCCCAGCAGGTGTGACACATACTATCCACCAACCCTGAATATTGGCTGTATCTTGAGAGTGTGATAATGGCTGCGTCGTATTTTCATCAGAATCTTTTCATGGAGGATGCATTCTTGAAACACTTCGGACCCAGCCCTGGGACGATCCACGAGTTCGGTAGATTCCTGGCTAGGGTGATGGCACGGGTGTATTATCGTCGGCTTTCGCTGGCCAGGGGTGAGCAGGTTGAATAAGTTGCCATTCCGATATGTGACTGCAAGCGGCATTCTGGGAAACCAAGACTGATCGAATGAACACATCAAGCAGCGTTTCCTGGATTGTGCCTGCTCAGCGTGTATTATAGAGGCCTTCAAGGGGGTGGACAGACAGGATGACAATTTATTTGGATAGATGGCGTTTACAAAATGGTTCCGGGATAGGGCTTGGCGCGTATTTCGTTGAGCAACAACATGCTGGTTCGCCATTGGCTATTGTTCACGTTTATTGAGCTAGAACAAATGATTCAGCCGTGATATCCCACAATGGAAATGTTATCTACTCAGCCTGATATACAATGATTCGGCTAAATACATCTACTTGCATATATTCGAATGTGTCCTGCTTCGAAAAGTAGTACATACGTATATGGATAGTCAACCAGCGTACGCGTAGATAACCCTTGTTTATTTTGCTGTAGTATTCATCTTATTCTCCAGTGATATATGGCTAGAGGGTAAGATTAGCCTATATAAATATGTGGCTTCCTCATCTCAGATTTTGGTTATAGATTACATTTCAAAACAGCTACAACAGCTATAAAATTAAGATCTCTCCCGAACAAACCCTCGCCGAAATTAAGCCCAAAACAATGAAACGCGGAGAAGCTACTAGCGACAATGTCGGAGGGGGCAGGGTTATTGAGTCAATTGAGCATCCGTGGCCCAAAAATGATAATGGAGATTATGGCAATGATGTTGATCAAGTGACTGAAGACGACGAATCAGATATATCGTGAGTGTCTCATCCTACCTCTCTGCTAACAATCTACTAACAACTTTATCTTCAAAGGGGATACGCCGAGAATCCTGTAATTCTCTACATGGGTGAAAATAGTTACGCCGTCCCTCTATATGTCGTCGAATCTGAAAAGGCTTTACTACCGCGCCTACAGACCTTTCATCATGGGAGGTTTCAATTCCGATTTATTGAGCTGGAGAGGGTGTACGAGGATGTCAGGTATATATTGATCTATTACCTATATACTGACGAGTATGGGTCTTTTCCAAGATCAGATGGCCCTGGGGAGTACAATGCAGCATGCACACCTATGCTTCTGCAAGGCAATTTGGTTTCGAAGGGCTAGTGGAAGCATTGAAGCGCGTGATAGACCTCGCCAGCGAAGTCTACCCCTTCCAAATTATAGATATAGTCCTAGAGGGTTGGCACATACTCAAATGTGATGATAAGTACACCTCGCACCTCGAGGGTACGATAATGGGTGTGTTCAGAGAAGATTCAGATCTCTTCAAGACAGATTGGTTTATGGACTATTTTAACCTGTATGTTGGGTCTGACCAGGGGCTTAGGAAGTTCTTGGCCCAGACTATGGAGCGGGCATATTCCCGTAAATTGTTGGAATTAAGAAGCCGTGGTGAAGTGGAGAGGGATGTCATTGAAGAACCTCCTTGTGAGAAGCATCTGGCTAAGAGGAGACGTCGCAAGTGATGCTTTACGACAAAGAAGCCTTGTCTCTTGGATTGTGTCTTTTGATCTGTACTACGGTGGCCTTCAGGGGTTTTGGGAGGATCGCAATTGAAGGGCAATAGGATTCCTTTGGTTGGACGCGGTAATACAGTATTCCTAGTCATGTCTGAGATTCGTCGGGCTGGAGCTGTTTGTCTTTGGGGATGCTGTCATTGTACATATATACGTTACCAGAGAAGAAATAGTCAACGTAAATAATAATGTTGAAAGAAACACTTCAACCATCAACTGAAATCTTGGTTGTTTCACTCCTGGGATGCTGTCTCTGAATCGCGTATTGCCCGACAAAGCCATACATTCTTTCTTGATATATATCTACTTTCTTCCATTTTTTTTTTTCTCTTCTACTACATCCTTTTCTCCTGAACCGCACTCACGTACAGGTGTGGAAGGATGATGAGAAGCAGCAAAGCCACCGGTAGCCACGCTAGCAAAGGTGCTGTGAGCGATGGACAGATTCTGGCACTCAAAAATGATGAAGTTACTGAATATGCCCAACCCACTTTCTCGTGAGTGAAAGCCGTGACATGAAGCCATCAATTTACTAATGACCGAAAATTCGATAGACCTTACAAGAGTGAAAACGGACTCGTCACGCTCAAGTTCGGCAAACGTATGGAAAGTTACTCAGTTCCCGTACGCCTTATTGAGGAGATACCAGAGCTAGAAGCTCGTCAAGACTTCATGGTGGATCGCATCATCTGGCTTACTGAGATAGATGAGGATGTTGGCCACACCCTTGTTCACTACCTGTATACTGGAGAGTATCAAACTCTTCGGGAGTCCGAGCACAAGCGCCATACGGAATACAAGCGAAGTGTCTTGGTTTACTGTGCCGCTTCCAATTTGGAAATGGTTGGCCTAGGCGATATGGCCCTTGGACATATGGAACACTTTGCGAACTCGGTCGATATTTATCAGATCCTCAACTTGGCTAAAACGGTGTACAGCAAAGTACCGTGTTGGGATGTTTGGTTTTATGACCACATCGAAACAAGACTGGAAGTGGCCTTCCATGCCGACGAGTCCATTTTTGAAAAGCCAGAGTTTTTGGATTGTTTTGGAGGGGATCGCGAATTGGACAAGGTTATGGTGGAGACCATGGTATCTTTGTATGGCAAGAAGACGTCGATTTCCGAACGAGATGATAAACTCCAGCGTGTCCCTGAACAGAGTGTTCGTGAAGTGTCGCCCGCCATGGAACGCCGACTCGCCCAATGCTCCATTTCCCCAGCTTCTACGCCCGTTGGATCCGAGCCTTATGTCAAGCTTGAGCCTGTTGTGTCTCCACTAGTACTTGAGGTTGATTGCTTCGGGAAGACCGGCGGAGTGTCCTTGAAGCGAAGTGGCAGCTTCTCCGACGATTCTAGGAAGAAGAGGAAGGTGAACGGGATTTTGGGAGAGTTTTGAAGGATTTGATGTTGGGATTAATGGAATTGCTCGGGTACCTGGCGTGGTGCTAGTCAGCGAACTTGTGTAGCTAGCCTATCTCTGTCAAATGAACGTTGCAATCAGCCACTTCTCATGTAGCAGAGATGCTTTTGGATCGCGAAATTCTTTCACTAGAATGCACTTAGGTCGCAGGTAGATGTTGTTTCTGCGTGGTGAATGAACACCCTTGCTGCTTATCTACCGTACAGCTGTATTGAAGTTCACTTTATGACTTCTCTGTTCGTTCATCTCCAATCCCACAACATTCCGCCCCCCAGATTGAGCCAGAAACAATGAGGGGTCGCAGACCCTCTGGGACCCATACAAGGGAGGACGTCAAAAGGAATACGAGCGCAGCATGATAGCGTACGTTGCGGCAAGACAGCTCAAGCTCCCCAGCCTAGAGGTTCTACGGAAGACATATATCGAGCGTTTCGAAGACGGAGTCGATGTCTTTCAGACCATCGGAGTCGCCCAGAAAGTCTGGAAGTCTGGAATATCATATCGAAGGATCCAAACTGCGACTACTTGGGCTATCTTACGCACAAAATTGCTTCTGCTTTTGAGAAGGACCGCGAATTATTCAAGAACGATGAGTTTATTGAGTACTTTTGCCAGCCAACGGAGTTTGGACGCTTCTTGGTACGGGCCTCGGGGTCGTTATATTTCAGCAAGATATCGGAATGCAGCAGTGCGGGCAAGGAGGAAGAAGACGTGTTCCAAGGAATACGGACCACGAAACGACGCCGCTAGCGCCAGTCAACTGTCTGGAAATTGGCCTATTAACTAGGAGTTTTCGAGGTTGGGCAATTTCACGCTCAGGAAACTGACAAATCCCAACAGTCTGTTCGACAATGCGATTCCGCTTATTGTTGTACACGTACTTGCGTCAGAATACCCTAAAGTAGATCTGGCATTATCGAGCTGCAAATGCAAGATTATGTGTGAAAATACTTCCAAGGTACAAAAAACCTGAATGAAGGAGTTGCCAATATGTGAAGAGGCCGTCATCGTGCTGTCAATGGCTAGACTGCTGCGTTCCCGCTCTTATTTCCTTAAATCTCATTACAAGCACTACAGGTGATGGACTATCAAGAAATCAGCAGTATGTCTAGCGAGGGTACGGAACAAGGTGACCAGAGCCACAAAGTGGCCAGCGACAGAGTCCCTGATTATAAGCAGCCATCGGCCTCGCAAGTGACCAGAACCAATATCCACCCCATAAAACTACTATGTTAACTAAGGAATCACAAGCCCTATACGGGTGACCCAGTAATACTCCTGTTTGGCCCGAATGGAAAACACTACACAGTTCCGAAGCCCTTGGTCGAGAAATATCAGCAACTGAGCCACCTTTTAATATACACTGACATGGGATTGACTCTATCGCTCAATTGGAAAATCGAGGACATTGCTCATACCTTGGTTCATTACCTCTACACTGGCGAGTATCAGACACTTGAAGTGAAAGGAGAAAAGCCAAGGCACGAAAGGGAGTACAGGCGGAGTGTTATTGTTTACTGCGTGGCAGTTTCATTCGGTATGCATGATCTAGCCTGTAAGGCGACACGATACATTGAACACTTTGGAGGCACGGTCAATATATATCAGATCCTGGGCACAGCGGTTTTGGTATACGGTAAGATGCCCAAGGATAATTGGTATTGCAAGTATCTCGAGAGCAAGATGACAGCTGCTTTCGCTAAAGACCAGAACTTTTTTGAGAAGGGGGAATACATGCAGTACGTTGGAAAGTCACTGAATGGGCAACTGTTTAGCAACAAATAACGCGGCTATTCGCGATAAACGCGATAGCCCCTATTCAAAGCGAATCATAACCCTCTATTTTCGTGAGAAAAAACATGGCTACGGCGTCCCTCAGTATTTTCTTGAAGACCTTCCAGGATATCAAAGTTCTGTGAAGGGAAAAAGCCCCTCCTCAGCCTGTGGGCTCTTCAGGGCTGAGGAGGACATTGCCCACACTGTGATCCATTGGATTCACACTGGTAAGTATGAGACGCTCCAGAATGAATCTGAACAGGGAAACATAGATCGACAGCTGGAGTACAAATGGAGCGTGCATGTCTACTGTGTGGCATGTGTGTACGGAATGCCCGGCCTGGATACGCTTGCGGAAGAGAAGATGCGGATGTATGAATATGCCATTGATGTTGGGCAGGTTTTGGGTATAGCCAGAGAAGTGGTTGTCTTTTTTGAAGATAACTTGCCTGCAGGGTATGAAGAGCGTCTAGTGAGGAGGCTAGCATCTGCTGTCAAGAACGATGGGGAACGTTCCACACTGAATTTGTTTATCAGCAGGTTGGGAGGGGTACCTCGGTTTGACAAGTTCGCTATGGAGAACTTGGCAGCGCTCTTTTAAATTGAAATCTCGGAGCTCAAGGAACGGATTAGGATGGAGGAGTTTGCTAGGGAGTGTCTACGCGAAGGCAAGTCTGTCGATGAGGGCGAGTCTTACTGTTGGGACCCCTTCAACGATGAGAACGGCATTAACAGTGAGAACGATTCTGATGATGAGGGCGACTGCTCTGGAAGATCATCAACCGATTCAAATATCGTGCTGTCTGACCCTGAGGAATCAGGTCCTGGCTACCGGGTATCATCAAGTGATTGTGACGATCCCTGGAGTGAACTAGAATCACTCACTGGTGAAATCGAGAGTGTGGATTATTGGAAAGATTAAGGCAACACGAGAAGATACCCAATCTTCCAAGTCATTTGAACTAACGATTTGAGGTGTGGGCACAGGCCGACTGACTTGATTGCTGTTATTCAATTATACGCTTCAGACCTAGCTTATTTTACAGCTGGTTAATTGCTCAGTTCAACATCTTATATAGCTCACAATAGCCTCCTCAATAAAAATCATCGTTTTATTTCCGTGAAGTAATGAAGTCAAAAATCACCCGAGTTCCTCATCCAGCGGCATTGGCCTGAGATATATAGTTATTTCTTAGATGGTATCTATCTTTATCTTCGCTTTCAAGTTGCCTGTTTAACGTTTGACTGTTGCCTTCGTCAGACTGGACACTATATTAAAGTGGCGACACATAAATTGGAGTTGTCACGTTTGTATCATATAGTAGCGCAAGGCAGCCATACTCCATTTCTCCGATCCAGAAGATAACAGACAACTGCCACACAAGTGCCAAGGCCATAGCATCTACAAATATTGAGTAGCACGACAAAACCTCTTGAGCAAGTCAGAATGAGTAACAGAGATGGCAGGAACGAAGCGATGCCCAGCGATTTAGAGAATAACCAGCCGGAAACCTCGTGAGTCCCCTGAAAAGATGTACTGGAGCATAGCGCTAACCCTGGTAGTCCATACACATCAGAGTCCCTGATTCTCAAGTTTGGCGAGGGATGGCGTCGTTATACGGTCCCACGGCAGCTCTTTGAGCAGCAATTCCCAACGGCAGCTATAACCCTGGAGAAGAGAACAGGTAATCAGAATATCAAACTCAACAGGGCCGACGAGGATATAGGCCACACCGTAGTTCACTGGCTCTATACTGAAGAGTATCAAGTTCTTCAGAATCCGTCTCTACAGGGCAAAGCAAAGCGAGAGAATGGGTATAGACTTGCAGTTCATGCTTACTGTGCAGCGCTCAATTATGCTCTTCTAGGCCTGGCGACCCACGCAAGGAGACAAATAGAGATGCTCGAGGATGCGGTAGATACTGGGAGGATTCTGGCAATAGCGAGAGAGGTCTTCCCCAAGTATGAAGACATCGGTGTGCCTGCTGCATATCAAACCTATCTTAAGAAGAAAATGATGTCTGCTGTGAAAGCCAAGGAGATGTTATTCCACCAGAATGAGTTGATCAAAGTATTCGGACAGGTACCGGAATTTGACATGTTTGTGTTGGAGAACGTCATTTCGTTGTTCTCGCTTCGAATCGCAGGTCTTGAATGGATGTTAGAGAGCGCTTCCAAGCAGGGTTTACACAAGGATAAAGTTGTCGAGGAGGATGGCTGCTCAAAAAGGCCAACTGAGCCTCAAGGGCCACCGCCTCGCTCTGAATTACCCCAGACTCACTCCGTGAAAGAATCAGATTGTGAGGGGTCGTCAACTGGTATTGAATCTGAATGGTATTGTCTCAATGCTCCAGCAAAAAATTAGGTCGGAGAAATTTGCTAAAGAGTTGTTGCGCGAGAACAAGGATGGCTCTCAGTATGAGTATTTCAATGAGGACGAATCTGGCAATGAGGTCGAATGCTCCGGACGATCATCAACTAAAGAAGTGTGGTCTGATCCTGAGGGATCTGAAGTACTAGCACCTGACTGTCAGGGATCAAGTGATTCTGAAGAACCCTGGACCGAATTATGCCCAACTGGTGAGATGGAACGTGTCGATTATTGGTAGGACTAGAACAACTCCGAGAAGAGACCTAGATTGCTGTTGTTGGACTATATGTCTCAGGTCTAGCTTATTCACAGATAGTCAATTGCACTCTCATATATCTTGGACTAGCTATCGCATTGCAATATATTGTATACATCTCTTAATCGAAAACATGGTAGCCAGTCCGCCTATAAAGTGGTGAAAAGATGGACTGTAATCTACATTACTATTCGAGCATCTGTGGGAAAAGAGAAATCCAGAGGTAATATCTCGAACTCTTGGTGATGATGGCATCACATTTATATCATGTGAGTCATCCTTCACAATTTTTCGCCAGGCATCAGCCGAACAATCATTCTCACAGAAAGTAATGGGTAACTGTCAAGCAACAAACAACATGGCTAACGACCAACCAGGAATTTCGTGAGTCGCCATATCCAACAGCCATCTAACACCAAACGGTGATATACAAGAGCGAACAGCTAACGTTAACAGTCCCTATTTGACAGAACTCATAACCATCCAGTTCAAGGAGAAACGAAATGCCTATCCAGTACCTCGACAAGTCCTCAAACGTTTTGAGATTTTTTCGAGATACTTTGAAAAGTACAAAGACGCCTCAGATGTTTATATGGACATTGCCGAGGAAGACATCGGCCACACCATAATCCACTGGCTTTATACCGGCCAGTATCAAACGCTCCCCGATCCATCTCTACCGTCTCAGGGAACTGCGAGACGAGAGCTAGAGTACAAGCGGAGTATGCATGTCTACTGTGTGGCAGACGCATACGGACTGGGTGAGCTGGAATGGCTTGCGAAACAACAGATACGGCTTCATGAAGGCTGTGTTGATATTTATCAGATCCTTGCTATTGCTAGGGAGGTGCTTCCCATTTTTAAGGGACGGATGGATCTCTCGAGTTGGTATCTTGCGTATCTGAGGGGAAATCTAATGTTTGCGTTCAAAATCGACAGAAATTGTTTTAAGAGGGATGAGTTCTTTGAATGCTTGGGACAGATTCCGGAGCTTGACAAGTTCGTGCTAAAGAGCGTGATAGAGCTACATTCGTCTGAGATCTCTGAGCTCGAAGACACTATGAGGTTTGTGAAGGACGTTGAGGCGGAGAATGTGGATGATAGTGATGAGACTGTTCATGAAGATGAATGCTCTACAGATCCACCAGTTCAAAATGATATAGTGTGGGCTGAGCCTGAGGTATCCAAAGAATTAGCGCCTGACTATGAAGTCTCATCGACAAACCCTGAAACACCACCAAGTGATTCTGAAAAATCGTGGAGTGATCTGGAATCCTTGAGCAGTGAGATTGATTGTGTCGATTATTGAAAGCACTGAAGCATACCCAAACGAGAAAAGTCATACAAATTGACGATGCGTGATTGCTATTGCTGGATTATGGGTTTCATTCGTGACGGATAGTATATTGCTCAAACAAGACTCTCCTCTCCTTCAATAGCTATCTACAATACAAACTATTTTATGTTTATTTCTGCGATGTAATCGGCTTCGAAGGCTCGACCCAGTCAAATGTTCCGAGAGCTTTGGTCAACCACACATCGCCCGGGCCATAAGCACCCTTAGGAGGCCCATCGCTGAACAATGTACCACTGAGGAAAGTATGCGGGAAGCCGGGATCGAACGAGTAAGCGGACTCGATCTTCTGCACCTCTTCCTCTGACAACGAGATTCCAGCTGCCGGCGCAACACCACGGATATGGTCGACCTTCCGAGCACCGACGATGGGGAAGACATACGGTGTTTTCTGAAAAACGTATGCCAGGGCAACTTGAAGCAGTTCGACTCCCTTAGCCTTGGACACGTCCTCCAAGATACGAGAAACATTCCGATCATGCTCGGAGAGAGGGATAAAGTTTCGTCCATCGTTCTTCTTCTCGCGCTCCTTGAATCCTTCCTCAGTCTGGAAATGACCCTGGTTCAGGACACCGTACGGGCAGAGACCCATTCCCTCATCACGGCACATGGGAATGATGTCCCGTTCAAAGTCACGCATGGCAGCGTTCCACATTCCTTGGTACACGACGAACTGGCGCAAACCGTGGTCGCGAGCGTACTGGTTGGCTTTCGAAACCACCCACGCCGGAGCATCCGAAATACCTAAATATAGCACCTTGCCCGACGTCACAAGATCATTGAGGCTATGCATCACCTCAGGAATCGAAACTGTATAATCCCACCAATGCACATAAAACAAATCAATATAATTCGTCTTTAACTTGCGCAGCGAATCCTCCACCGAAACACGCATCGACTTCGTCCCATTCCCACCATAATTCGCCTGAATCTTCCCCTTATGATGGTTCTGGTACCCCGTTGTATACTTTGTCGCAATAACCATCTCATCGCGGTTCTTTCTCGACGCGAGCCATTCGCCCAGCCAGATCTCCGACTGTTCTTCGCGGTAAGTGTTGGCGGTGTCGATGAAGTTGCCGCCTTGGCTGTAGAAGTAGTCTAGGATTTCCAAAGCGGATTCTTTGCTGCATTCGCCGTAGCGCTCGCTGTTGGCAGTGCCGAAGGTCATAGCCCCGAGGCATAGTGGGGAGACCCGGACGGAGGCCGTCGGGGAGAGTTGGCGGTAGCGGCTGAGGAGGGGTTGAGACATTGTGCAGTATTGTAGATGATAGATCGATTGATTATGGATGCTATAGTTGAGACTATGCCCCCTTTTATATCTTAGGTCGTACTCGAACATGTGCATTGCATCATACTCCATCCGGGCTTAACTCCGTCCTAATTCCGTCCGACGATGACTGTGGAGAATTTCCCGGATTTGGACCCGCTAGAAGTCTCGATGAAAACGTGGGTTGGCTATCCAGCCGATATACGTCGCGCTTATGCAGGGTGCTGACAGTCGACCGGAGCTCCGATGTATTGCCGTAACCGTTGCTTGGTCTTGATACCTCCGCGAGGAACGGAGGCATGGATTCAGTCTATGGAGGTCTGCGCTTGGTAGTATAGCCAGTGTAATCGAAGAGCTCTATGACAACAAAATAGGGTTTTTGATATGTATCTACGAGTACTTATAATGCTTCCAAAGATCAGCCACAAGAGCGACAATGGTTCAGACATTACCATCTGCCCCACCGTGCTCTCGACTCGTAATCGTATCGATATTCACAGAAGTTTCGCCAATACTCTGGAGTCATAGACGGCGCATCTGCGCGCCTGTAGATCGATAACTGTGCCGTTTTTTCACCAAGGTACTCCGGGCAAACCAATTCACCGTTGGCAGTCGCCATTGAAGGGTCGAAGTCCAGGTGACCGGTGTGGCTATTGTTCGAGATCGTCCAACTGGATCTCCCCCTCACCCTTTTCTCTTCCACCCCACAGCATATACACCCGGTTGGACGTTGGAGGTTCTCCCAAATGACGTTTGAACGGCTGCCCCTTCTAAGGTTGCTTTGCTTTGCGTTTTTCCTGCCATACGAGGACCCATAGTCGCCCCAGTCGCTGTCCAAGTCCGAGTCATGTGAGCTGACTTCCATATTTTGCTGTAGAGGTTCGAGTGAATCAGTCGATAAAGCCAATAGCGTTGTCCCTTCAAGAAGTCCCATATCGAACGCGGCTGTAGTCCCATGTGGATTCTTTTGCTGGAGCACGTCCAGTAACATAGGGCCCGGTTGATTCCGATAATTCTCAAGAAGGTCAGATTTAACCAAATAGGACCCTGTGAGGTGTTCCGGTTTGAGAGGACCGGAGGGAGTGGCGTACGCTCTCATGTATTCATGGTGAGCTTTGACCGTGCGTCGCCAGACTTCCTCCGTTCCTCTCGTTCAAGAGCAGCCTGCCTGGCCTCCTGTGCCTCCTCCTGTGCCTTCTCGTCTTCGATCTCTCGTACTTCATCGGATACCTTATTTATATCCCATCCAACAAAAGTGTATTCAGATCGCCTGTCCCCAGCATGGCGAACATGAAGTCCCGGAATAGATGCCAGTATCGCTCGAGCCTCTCGCTTTTCTTCTAGAAACGAATAAAGTGCAACAGGCTCTGGTGTCTTCTTTGTGTCGGGCTTGCCTCCCAGTCCATCCAAGAAATACTTCGCCAGGAATCGGTGGATAGCGAAACTTGCCTCCAACGTCGGAACGTCAAATGGTTGGTCAGGATCCAATATCCTTGCGAAAATGTCGACTATTGCACGTTCGAAGCTCTCTTTCCAACCCACGACTGTCGGAACACCACGATACGGTTCTCGTCCCTGCGGTTCGCGTATCTTGAGGCCCGGTATCTTGCGCACTGTCTCTATAAGCTGTGGAGTACAGCTCTTCAGAATCAAAGCGTCCTTTTGCTTTTCCTTCTCTGGTTGGCCATATACATTGGTTCGGAAATACCTGGCCAAAAATAGGTCTGGGTCATATGAGGCTTCTTCCGTGGGAGATTTCAGACGGGAAAATGTCTCGGTTCACCTCTTCAAGATGTCTTCATTATAAACATCAACTCGTTATTTAAACTACTGCGATAGTTGTTCCTCTAAGGTTACGGTAGACTGTGGTAGGCTGTTGCACTTACACCGAGTTAGCTCCCATACCGCAAGAGACAGAAGAGGGAAAGAGAAATAAAACCTTTCCAGCCTGCACAGCCGCTCAAAGAGCCATCTTCAACTCGAATGCTTTCTCAGACTTCTTGAACGGAATACCGTGCAGTTCCAGTTGAGCCATAACCCACGCCTTGATGGTCGTCCTGTCTTGAGCGCTGGTGGGGTACAAGCTAACCAACGACTTCAGATCGTCGAGGGAAGCTCGAGGGACACCATTGAGAGCCAAGCCATTGTCGCCATAAGTATAGGCTCCTGGTTGCACGAGCTGTGGCGTTGGTATTATGTCGGCCATCTTGCCTGGCGTTGGTTGGAGAAGCGGGGTATTCTAGCCCTAGCTTCAAGCCCTAGTTACCCAATTGGGACATGTTACGAGTACGGCTTGATCTGCGTTGCCCGATGACTCCTGCGTCAACCAAAGGATGCACAAGAATGAGGGGTTCAATTGACTCTAGAAGCGATAAAGCTGCATTCAATGGAGAGGCATCTGCTATCACCATTACTGGGTGTGCAGCCTGTACACCTGGTATATCATGCTGCATGCACAAAACTTCAATTCTCCTCAGCTCAATATCGTGTAACACCTTGGACAAGGACAAACGGTCATCTTCATGACCCTGAAGAAGGCTTTGTTTGTTAATGAATGACGCTTGGGCAACGGGGAGCTTCTTTGGAATCTGCAGATAAAGCCTCGTCGCCTGAACTCCTCATGACCTCAACATTTCACCTACACACCTTCAAGTCGAGCGTGAAGATTCTGTCATCCATCAAAAGCTTCTCAAGCCATCCTCACCAATACCAGCTAGCAGCGCTGTGTCAGCATCCAAGGTCGAACCGATATGCCTCGCAAGGACTTTCAGCGTGATCTGAGCCAAGCAGCCATCGCACAGTTTCCCTATCTGAGTAACATCAAGGCGGGAGATAACGATGGGTCGATCGCATTCAGGTTCTTCCATCGTGCAGAGGATATCAAAATCGAGTTTCAGGCCATCGCATCAGGTGAGTGATAGCAGCATACTGAGCTGGGATATAGCTGACATTCTCTTAGACTCTAGCGACTACCCCCGATCACATAGCTACTTCGTTTTCACTACCTCCGATGACGTTCCCAAGAGCATTACAACGGCTGTAGAAGGTGTCCAGCCTCTGCTCGAGGGAGCTTCGATCACGAAACTGCTCACTACCGTTAGCCAGGTTGTCGAGAGCGCCATATATGGAGAGGATTCCTTATCGGACAGTTTGGAGAAGGTGGGCACTGATGATGAGGTTGAATACGACTATGAGGATGAGGATTGGGAAGCAACTAGCGAAGTTTATGTCGTAGCGCCGATGAAACTGGAAGCAGAGGCACGGTCAATGCTCCGCCGTGATCTTCGCGTCGTGAAGAGTGCAGGCTTCAGATTGGGATACCTCGGTATTGCGACCGGCTCTATTATTGTTGCAGTATCCTGCCGCGTCTCCAAATTGGGAATTTCAGAGGATGCTATGCAGGCTTGGGATGTCAAGCCGTCAGAGTACTTGGTGTTACTCCTTCGTTATCCGTCAGCGTACCGGGATTTGGAAGATCTTCTTCGCAACGCAGGGAATCTAATGCCTTTGCTCCAGATGTATGTTGGTCTTTGCACTTCATATAAGCCCAGCCATGAGGATGCC
Source organism: Aspergillus glaucus CBS 516.65 (assembly GCF_001890805.1). Classification (NCBI taxonomy): domain Eukaryota; kingdom Fungi; phylum Ascomycota; class Eurotiomycetes; order Eurotiales; family Aspergillaceae; genus Aspergillus; species Aspergillus glaucus. The sequence continues at coordinate 43,370 of NW_019170491.1, read as the reverse complement.
ATCCGGGTCTTTCAAGGTAAGGCCGCCGAACAGCAACAGGGTGATGGTCCTACAGAGTCTAGTGCTTCGGGTGGTGCTTCGGGCCCCAGCATAAGACCTTTGTTCATCGATAAAGCAATCAATTCCTTGCTCAACGAACGACTTCTGGCCATTATCAGTTACCGATTGAAACTTGGCCTTTCATGGACAGGAGCAGAGCTGTACGCTCACCAGTTCCAAGGCAAGCCTTCCAGTTCCCGGGACGAACTGTTGGACGAGTATTTCGAGCCGGACAGTTGGAGCAGCGCAACACCCGACTTACTGTTAGCTGATCATGTTGCTGATAGCAACCGTGGCCAGTCCCAACTCTCATTGCCGCTGCTTGCCATGCAGTTTACCCTTCGCCACTTTGTCAAGTGTACCGAGTTCTGCCTTGTCTGTCATTGCAGAGTTTCCACGGATTTCGAGGCCCTGAAACCATACGTATGTTCGAACAGTCTATGCTTGTATCAGTATATGGCGCTGGGAATGGGCCCCAGTCTGGAATATGAGATCCTTTCGCAGCCCTATGTCGTCGATCTGCTCATCAGTCTAGCCTACTCCCGGGCAAAAGCCGGTCGCCTCGAGGATTTCCCTACTGGTCTTGGTATAAAGGTCCCTGGTGCGATCGGATGGATAGAACAACCCAATTACAATCGCTACTATAACCAGCTCCATCAACAGCCAGTTGCGAAACTCAGGCCCACTCCAACGTTGTATACTGCGGACCTGGATTCGGCTAATCTGGTGCTTCGTCTTGAACGTGCTGACGAGATTCCTCCTCTTAAAGTCGGTGATTGGATTGCAATCACGGATTTTGAAAAGCATAAGGATACTAATGGAAACAATTACAATTCAAACGCCAACAGCATCTACCCCTACAACTACCAAGTGAACACAAAGCCTACTGGCCAAGGCCAGTGGCATAGTCGGGTGCAGACCATTGACGACCTACTTATCCAACTCTCGTCTCCAATTAACTACGGCGATCTAGTTTCGGGGCCAAAGAAAGGCGATTCGAAAAAAGGGAACAAGGATAATGTGCAAACTGTGAAGTTTGTGATCTATGATACCAACTTCGATAACTTGGACGAGAATGAGAAGCGGGGAGTGATACCATTACTTCTAAACACCCTACCCAGCGTTGACGCCATGACTCAGTATCTTAGCATGATTCCTGATGGAGGATCTCTTGCCTTGTGGAAAGACCTCATCTCACCCGCAGCATTGGATGTGCTGAGATGGATTGTCGCATCAAACCGCTCATTCATTATGCTTGATGGCGATTATAATCCCGAGCATCTCATCCCCGACATGGATGGATATGTCCAATTCCGACTCATCCAAGGAGCTCCAGATAAAGAGCATAAGTTTGAAAACGCCGTCAAAAACCACACAGCTAATTCAAAACATCCATCCATATTTACCTGGCATGGCAGCGACCTGTGTAACTGGCACAGTATTCTGCGCGAGGGCTTCAACTTCAAATACGTCGCGCACGGTCGATCCGAAGGCCATGGGGTCTACATGGCTCGAGAATTCACCACCTCCACGGGTTACTGCTCGAATATCTACGGCGCGTACAACGACTGGCCGCAGAGCAAATTGAAGATCTCAATGGTTCTCTCGCTGAATGAAGTCGTCAACGCGCCGAATAAGTTTGTGTATTCAGGGAGATTCTACGTCGTCAACCAGGTGGACTGGATTCAGCCGCGATATCTCTTCGTCCAGTGCCAGGATGCTCCGCCCAGATCCAAAGCGCCTGGGTCATCTGTTGTCTACGAGCAGGACCCAGCGCTTCCAGCCGTCGGGCCCACCGGGCAAACTCTGTCTTTGCCATCTTCGAGGCTCGGGGGACGGGGACAGCAGTTGCTCCAAATGCCCAAGGTGGTGCAACCACCTCCAAAGTTTCAATCTGTCGAGGAGAAGCCTGCACCCAAACCACCTTCAAAGAAACCACCTGCGAAGCGAGCGGCGCCTAAAGCCGCTGGAAAGAAGACTAAGCGGCGCCGGACGAAGAATGAGCATGAGCCTGAGAGCCCCTTGATTGACATTACAGCGACCAAGGATGATGATACCGCCAGTGTTGCTACGTTATACGAGGATTTAGAGATCCTCCTATCTGACGTCGAGGACGAAGAGCCTGTTGAGGTCATTCCCCCGACAGACTTCCTACCCGGAACCCTAGACGAAAGAACACTCCCCATGCTCAGCCACCCCACATACGCAACAACCACCGCCACCAAAACCCTCCAACAACATCTCAAAACAACTCTCGAGATCCAAGACAAAGAATACCCCGGCGCGCTAGGCTGGTATGTCGACCCCAAACTAATCAACACCGTCTACCAATGGATCGTCGAGCTGCACTCCTTCGACCCGGACCTTCCACTCGCCCAGGACCTCAAAAACGCGGACCTAAAAAGCATCGTTCTCGAACTCCGCTTTCCAGCCCAATTCCCACTGGCCCCGCCGTTCGTCCGTGTGATTCGTCCCCGTTTCCTGCCGTTCCAAGAAGGTGGTGGTGGACATGTCACTGCCGGCGGTGCGATGTGTATGGAGCTTCTTACGAATACAGGGTGGTTGCCGACTGCTACGATTGAGAGTGTGTTATTGCAGGTGCGACTGGCGCTTATGAGTCAGGATCCTGCGCCGGCGAGGCTTTCGAGTGATTGCAATCTTGATTATAACGTTTGGGAGGCGGTACAGGCGTATAGGAGGGCGTGTAATGCGCATGGGTGGGGGATTCCGGATGGTTTGACGAATATTTCTTAGTATTGATTGATATTTAAACGTGTTGTTGTTTGGATGTCACTGATTTGGAAGAGGATGCTGAAAGTGCTATATTGATGATATGACATGTGGTATGTCTTTTTAGGAAACAGCTAATCTAATCATTTTTGGCTTTTTTGGTACCTCTTCCTGCTCTCTGTGACCTCTCAAAGAACTAATCTTCAAACTCCAGTCCACAATCCCTCAACCGCACATTATCCTCTCCCAATCCACCCTGCACGACAATCGCATCCTCCCCAAAAATATCAGCATCAAACCACCCCCTCGCATCAGGCACACCACCCATAACATCAACCTCCTCCCACGTCTTACCCTCAATATCAAACACCCACACATCACTAAGCATCTTCCCGGCCCCCTGGTGTCCCAATGAGCTCGGACCCCGCTCCCCGAACAGTATAGCAAGATATGTCTTTCAGGAAACAGAAACAGGGAGTAATGCAGCAATGCTGCGTGGTGTCGGGCCGGGTTTCCCATCTGCGGCGAATTCGTGCGAAGACCAGGACGGCAATGGCATCTATAGTCCAATAGAATATGGCCGGCAGTATGTGGCAGCCTGTCACCGCCTATAGGCGGCGAAATTGAATTGACTTAGACCTGATTGGGGTTGGCGTGGTTTACGCGCATCAATCTGCAGCGTTGAGTTTGACTGTTCCTGAGCATATACTCAGTAGATTGCTATAGCTATTATCTTCAAACTACCATTAATAGAGAATAAAAAACATGTTCTGTTTAGTCGGATCATCTCGTACATTCCGCAACTGGAAACGTGCCTGCCAAGAAACATTCCCAACGTTTCTGTTTATTTCGAATTTTCTCCCCGATTGACATCCCGGAATTGCATATATTCTGGCCAATTGGTTGAGACTGCGATATACAATCGTCTATGCTTGCCGAGCTCGATTTGCCGACATGCCAAGCCCTAACAGGTCCAATGTCAGTTCATCTCGGCCTTCCCGTCCCGAAGCTTGACCTGTGCTGAGCTGCTATCCCTGTCCCTGTCCAATGGGGTAGTTCGTGTATATTCCTTCGCTCAGCTTGCTGTACTCTTGCATGAAAGTGCCGTGTTATCAATTGTGACGCCATGACCGCCACAAACGAACCCACAAACTCCTCCATAGCACGCCGTCTCTACATATCGCACTTCCTATCAACATGGAACTCGCGCGTCTTCGAGTTCGGGTCCGTTCTGTACCTGGCATCTATCTTCCCGAATACGCTGCTGCCTATGTCTGTTTATGCGTTGGCGCGTGGGGCTTCGGCGATTTTGTTCTCGCAGGCTGTGGGGTGGTATATTGATACAAGGGATCGGTTGCGTGTTGTGAGAGTTTCTATTGGTATGCTTTCCTATTATCAGCATATTGCTTGGGAGTCGGGGTCTGACGGATGCAGTTTTTCAAAGACTGGCTGTGGCGGCTTCTTGTGTGGTGTTCTGGTTGCTGGCTACGGGGAGGACAGTGCCGGATCTTGAACTATGGCTGCTAGGGTTGCTTTCTCTATTCGCCTGCGTGGAGAAGCTTTGCGATATTATGAATACTATATCCGTTGAGAGGGATTGGGTTTGTGCATATGTCCTCTTCCTTATGGCCCATACTTACAACGTAATAGGTTGTTGTGGTTGCTATGGATGGTGCGGAGGCCCTAGAAAGTGAGTTGAATATGGCTTAGATTTTGAATAATTGACTAACATTGTACAGTCCTCAATGCGGAAATGCGTCGCATAGACCTTATCTGTAAACTAGTAGGACCGTTCGTCATAGCGATGATTGACGGGTTCTCGACAGAAATTGCAATCGTGGTTAACTTTGCGATGAACATCTTGTCCATATTTTTGGAATACTACGCCATTGAACGTGTGAGTCCTCCAGCCCATGTATCCAGAAAATACTAACACACCGCAGGTCTACCAAATGGTCCCATCTCTCCAAACCCCAAAACAACCCCCACTCCCCACAAACGAACAAACATCAATAACAACCGGCCACCAGATCAACCGCTGGTCAACCAAACAATTCCTCTTCGAAGCCATTTGCGGATCAACACGCTACTTCCAACACAGTGTCTTCCTACCCTCCTTCGCCGTCGCCCTACTAAACTTCACCGTCCTCTCCTTCTCAGGCCGCATGGTCGCATACCTCCTCTCCGTGGGGTATAACTCATATCATGTTGCAATTGCAAGAAGTGCATCTGTTGCAGTTGAGATATCAGCGACGTGGGTTGGACCACTCCTTATGTCGAGGATTGGGGCTTTGGGGGCGGGTATGTGGTTATTGAGTTGGCAGACGGTGGCATTGGCTGGGGCTGCTGGGGCTTTTTTTGTGGTCAGGCCGGAGATCGTAGCTGCTACTGGGCTTGTGGCTGGTACGGTACTCAGCCGCGTAGGAATGTGGGGGTTTAGTCTTAGCGCGCAGATTTTCGTGCAGGAGGTTCGTTTCTTTCCTTCCTGTTACCGTCCATAACTAACAGTGTGTAGGGAGTCGAACCAGAAAACAGAGGCTCGTTCTCCTCGACAGAAGCATCATGGCACAACACATTCGAATTGCTTTCCTACTCCACGACGATCTTCTTCTCACGACCAGATCAGTTCCAGTGGCCTGTTTTGATGAGTTTTATCGCTGTGTTTACGTCGTGTAGTTTGTATGCGGCGTTTGTTAGGGAGAGGATGAAGTATTTTGGTGGGAAGGGGGATGAGAGATTGGGGAGGGAGTTTGGATATGAGGATTTGCCTTAGGTGGTTTAGATGTTGTATTATTAGCGTTATAGATGTAACTAGTTACAATTGTACTTTCATACCTCCTCTCCACTGTAGACGTATACCATTATATAGATACTCCGACACCAATTCCCTTCGCCAAAACCAAGTAACCACCGGCTCATCAGTCACTCAGATAGTCGCCTAACCCATCGGATAATTGCTATCATCAAATTCATCCACATCCTCAATAGACGTCACAGAACCCTTCTCCGACATGCTCATCTCAGGACACGGCGCAACTTGCTTCTGCTTTGAAGCTCTGCGATCACGTCTGTCCACCCAAGCCTTCCGAATAGTACAGCCAGTTGCCCAGAAAACCGCGAAGATCAAGAGCTTCGATACCCAGGGACGGTCCGTAAAACTCCGTGGACTGTCAACGGACGAACAGCGCAGCTTGATATCCTCGGAGTCCATGTCGGAGTCAGATTCGATGATGCCGCAGGTTACCGTCTTATTTCTAATCCGCGAGACGAAAGGCGTACTCTCGGTTTCGTAGGAAGGTTGTAAGATATCGCCAATCGCAGAATCGGCTCTCAGACAGAAGACGGATGAGTCGGATGGCTCGGTTTCGGACCGTAAGTCGCAGTCCACTTTGGAAATCGAGATAATATTGTCTGAAACATCGCTATGTTTCTCATCGTTCTCCGATGGCTGAAATTCAAGCGGAATAAGCTGTGCACGGAGCTCGTGAATGGTTTCGTTCGAGATATCGCATCCATTGGTTGGATTGGTGTTCGTGGGTACAGCGAGAAGCTTCCCGCAGAGACCCAATGTCACACATAAAAGAGATAGGATGTGCATTTTGCAGTTATCAGTTTTGAAGTTGTTTAATTGAAAAATTAAGAAATCGAGGGGATTGGTTTTTTTAAGTCAGTGCTCGATGACGTTGAGACCCGCTGGGTTGCATTAGCGCCGGGAGTCGATAACCTTATTCCTCTGCCGGCTTGGCGGGGATCTAGAGTAGGAGTTGGGTTAATGGAGGGATCATTATGAGCTGCGAGGATTTAGAGAGTGGTAGAATTTGAGGCTTGGAGAGGGCGCTCGTATCTGGAAAAAGTGGGAAGATGTTGAGGGTAGTACACCGGGAGTTATTTGGTGAACGGTATATTCAAGTTCATCGCTATTTGGGATATATAGTTCGGTCATTGAAATGGTGTTAAATCCTAGTTCCTCGTTCTGATTGTGGTTCTGTAATCCGCAAGCAACAGCGGGCGTGGCCATGCAATTCCCCGACAGAATCAACGGATATGACCCCCTGGCTACAATCTCAGTAACGGCCTGAGACGTGCGCCGCATGACTTCGAAGCTGCGGCCGATCTCGCCTTCGAAGTCGTCGACTAGTGGGATCTCGTGTATTTCGATGGTGAGGTCGAGTTGTTCCAGGGCTGGGATTAGGCCCTGGGAGAGGATCCGGTGTGGTCCGTTGCCTACGCGGTGGTCGCGTAGGCCGGTGTGGTAGGGGGAAAGGATGATTGTGATGGTGCTTGTCATTTTTACTTAGATTTTGGGTGGCTTGAGAGAGAAAGGGAAAGATGGCGGTTACATGTATACATACTTTTTGGAGACATGGGGAAGGGTCTCCAATGACGAAACCCCCCCAAATTACTCCCATACTAGTAGAGGTTCTGTCGGACATGGATCCCACTTTCCTTGCTTATTAAAAGCATGCTTGACCAATAACTAGTTAACGTAATCCACGGCCGAGCCGTCCACTTCCTCCGCTACCACCACGAATTTGAAGCTTTGCAACCACTAACACCATTAAATTAAAATATATAACAGACAAAATAACTAGCTATTTACTAGGGCAGCTTTGTATTGTATGTCCAACAGTCCCACAGCCACTACAGCGTGATGAAGCGCGTTGATGAAGCACAGGTGTAAACTAAGAAGAAGGAAGTGGCCATCAATGAGTTGTTTGAGGCTAATTAAAAAGAAAGGGGTCGGCATAAAGACACCCAAGGCCAGGTGCAGGCGCTTCAGAAGACTATTGGGGTCATTACTCGCTACATTATTGTTTAACATGTCTGTCGAAACATATAAAGAGCCCAAGAAATAGAGAAGAACACTGACACCACTCGTGCTGTATCAACCTAATCAACTTGTTATTTATGATAGCACAAGCTAATTATCAGACCATTTTGCTTACTTTACATGCCGTTTCATCCCTTTCGCATTATCTGTTCCATACCTAATCTACCCCTATTATGACTTCGAAGCAAGGAATTCCTGGCTGAACGGATAATCGGTATATCCCGTTGCAGACTTCGGGGTGTAAAAGCTGGATCTGTCGTATTTGGTCAATCCGAGTCCATTTTGAATGCGAAACGGGAGGTCTGGGTTTGCCAAAAAGTGCCTGCCAAATACGACCGCAACTTCGTTGTTTGGATAGTCGCTGTCTGCCTTCTCTGCAGATTCAGGAGTAAATCCACCAGCCAGTAGAACGGGAGTGTCCTTTCCCCAGGTATGCAAGACAAATTCGATCCCCTCTGTCTTTTCGATATCCACGTTGTTGTTCACTCGAGATTCGATCACGTGGAGATATCCCAGCTTGAGATCCCTGAGTTCCTGGACCAGGTATGTAAACTGAGGAATTGGATCAGCCATTCGCATTCCCTGGAAACTACTCCAGGGGCTGATCCGGTACCCCAGTTTCTGGGCGCCAATTTCGTTTGCAATTGCCGTGGCGACTTCAATGCCCAATCGCGCTCTATTTTCGATACTACCCCCCCATCGATCTCTTCGTCTGTTGCAGGTATCCTGGAGAAACTGATCGAGCAGATATCCATTTCCTCCGTGGATTTCCACGCCATCAAAACCAGCGCGTATAGCATTTCTCGCTGCATTTGCATAGTCTACAATGGCGGCCTGGATCTGGTCCTCCGACATGGCGTTCGGGACGCAGGCAAGGTCTGTCAATGGAACCGGGCTAGAGGACAAAATGCCATGACCGGCCTCTCGCTGCAATGTTGCCTGGTCCGCCGCACGACCTGGTGCCAGCAACTGGCAGAACATGTAACATCCACGCGCATGGACAGCATCAACCACCCTCTTCCACCCTTTCACCTGCTTTTCGTTCCACATACCGGGCATGTTCGACACACCACCATGACTCGGGGAGATGATAGAGGATTCGGCGATGATCAGGGTCCCAGGCACAGAGGCGCGCTGGCAGTAGTATTCCATCGCCATCGGCAGCTGTACGTGCTCGTCGTCCGCGCGAAACCGGGTAAGCGGTGCCATGACGATGCGGTGCTTGAGGGCCACATTGCCGATCTGTAAGGGTTCAAAAAGCTTGGTCATGGTTGGATAATGGCACCGAATAGGTATTGACGTCTGTTCTCTCACAATAAATGCAAGTATGAAAGGACGGATAGAGATATATATATATGTGTTCAAGAATGTGCTACGGAGCTTTCTAAGAAGCTACATTTTGTTGGAGTAGCTTAGTCAGCGCCATGCCGAATCCGGTAAAAAGGAGGTCTCCAACTCCTTGACCACCTCCATCGCTCCTCGATGTTTGCTTTTCATGGCATTTTCTCCCCTGATCTCTCCAAGTACAGGGAGGGAATTGCGGTATCTGAATGCGGCATCCACAATGACCTCGCCCTTTGTTGTCACTAGAACCAGGTTGGAGAAGAATGCCCCGTCGACCGCGAAGGACAAGAAACACGCATGCATGCACTGTGGCCGGCGCTTTAGACGTACGGAGCATTTGGACAGGCATATGCGGATTCGTACGATCTTTTGCTCTTATGATTGCGTGCTAAAATTGCATACTTATGATCATCCGACAGATACCAAGGAAAAGCCATTTGTCTGTCATTGTGGAGCGTCATTTACTCGAAGGGACCTCCTCAAGCGCCATGAACGTATTTGCCATTCTAGTCCGTCTGAAGTGGCTAATTTCCAGGGGAATTGTGGCCCCGAGCCGCCAGGAACCCAGGAAATCAGCCCCGGGCCGATAGTAGAGATTGGAGAGGCATCGAAGCCGCAACAAATCACTATACCGGATCAGATTTCACCCATCTACGGGGATAATCAACACCATCCCGGCGTGTATGCCTCGTCACCCGGTTTTGGGGACTTCGAGGGTTTTGGTTATTCCGAAGGACGTGAGTTCTCTGGAAGTAGGGCTGTTGCAGTGCTTCTTTGGAAGAGTAATAATTGACGTGCCAGTAGAAAGCCCCGTTCCGTTCACACCCAGAGGATCAAATCATTTTCAGGACTTTACAAGGTTCTTAGATTCGCTCGGCTTTCCAATGGAATGGGCACCTATTGACCCTAGCTTGCTTGAAAATGATGCTCCTGGATGTGACAGCGTGTCCCAAAATGAACCACTGCGACAACCGGTTACTCGTGCAAGTGATACAAGCCATTATGGGCCGACTCGAAGTCGGCTTCCATATGTGCCCAACCCAGGGCAGGTGCTGGCTTCAATTCCCGAATTTGGTATGGTCAACGATATGGTGTCCTCGGTAGCGAGAAGTATGGCATTTTGAACTAATCCTGCAGAGCACTCGCATTCCCGATGCAAAATAGCTTCATTAATAGTGACAGAGGCACGACTATACCTTATAACGACATTGCAAGATTTTCGTCCTGATATGACTTCATTCACCCTGCCCTCGCGGCATACACTGACCAGGTATTTGACGTTCTTTTTCCAGGGCTTTCACACACACGTCCCATGCATTCACATTCCCACATTTTACTTGACCGATCGCATTCCAGAACTTATCCTGGCCATGATGGCTGTTGGAGCTCATTATAAATTAGAGCGGGCGGAGTGCGGAGAATCTTTTCCACACGGCAAAAGACATTGTTCTGGAGAGACTGTCCCTTCATCCAGAATCTATTCATACAATACAATACTGATCCGTGGTGTCTGTAGGCACACAAAACCGCCATAACCGCAGCCCGCAACAGCTCCGTCGCCCACATCTTCTATATTTGAACTATATATCTCTTGCCATCACTATGTCCTCTCTTACCTACATCAACGAAGAAGGCGCTGGCCAAAAACACAGCGATCTATGCCACTACTCCCAAGCGGTGGTCCTTGGAAATATCGTCAAATGCGCCGGACAAGGAGGGTGGACTGAGACTGGTGATTTGGACGCCAAAAACATCAATGGCCAAGTGGATCTCGCTTTTGCAAACGTGGACAAAGTTCTCCGGGCGACAGGGCTGCGCGGATGGGAAGATGTCTATTCGATCCGCTCGTACCATGTTGACATCGATTCCTCGTTCGATTAATGTGTGCAGAAGTTGAAGGAACGCCTTCCTGACCATCGTCCTATTTGGACTTTGATTACTGTGCCTCGATTGGCGTTTCCGGCGATGAAGATTGAGATTGAGGTCGAGGCTATCAAACATGAATGAGAAGCTAAAAGGAGACTTTGGAGTATTTAAATGTATTTAAAGAAACCTATCGCAAATATGAATAAAGAAAGAACTGCAAGGCAGCTCTTGGGTTCCCTGGTCATACCTTAAATCCCCTGCACGTATAGTTTTGAGTTGCCCGGGTGTCATGGAAAAAGTCTACTGGTAGTAACAAAGCCTTCATGTAATCCATACATCACACACAAAATATGTGAAAATAAGTAAACAGTTTCTAGTCTTTTTCTTTAGCGATGATGCCTGAAAAATCCTCTGCGTGGAGATATTTTCATGACGGTCTAAATAATTCAACCATCTCCAACGGCCACCTCCACACTGGTTCGGAGACTTTCTTTTCTTCTTAGCAACCAGAAGTGACAAATCTCCCACTAGAATTAATAATGCAGCAGAGATTCGGTATAAAATGACCGAGATATCGAATCTTGTTCGAGCATTGCAATTCAGATCAGTGTGATGACCAGCCAGTAAGTCAGTCTTGCTGGAGACCTGCATTCTTTCTTTTCTAACCCTCATACCAGCTTCTCGATTTCTTAAATGCATCTCCACTGTCTGCGTGACAGCTTTCTTGGACAATGTTTGCGCCAATTTTGGAGGCCTTCTTGGTTGAAGTATCCTGAAGAGGATCTCCAATGGCAACCAACCTTCGCATCTAACGCCGAGAAGACAATACTGGTCGAATGGCACTCCGACCACGACGAAGAAAACCCCCAAAACTGGTCACAACTGAAAAAGGCCTTTATTCTCTTAGTTATCGGTATCTATAGCTTTGTTGTGTATATGGCTGCGCCAATTTATACCCCAAGTGAGGATGCATTCATTGAAGAATTCGGCGTGAACAACGCAGAAGCGTCCCTTGGCCTTGCTCTTTACGTGTATGTCAAAAGATTCGATTCCTTATTCATCTGTTAATATTGCGTGTGGCTAACTGAAATGAAGCTTGGGATATGGTGCCGGCCCTCTCTTCTTCAGCCCTCTGAGTGAAATCCCTCGCATTGGACGAAACCTCCCCTACGTCCTCTCATTCTTTCTCTTCTGCATTGTCAGTATTCCTACTGCACTGGCACCCAATGCAATTGGATTTTACTTCCTGCGTTTCCTTCAAGGATTTTTCGGAAGCCCCTGCTTGGCCACAGGAGGCGCCTCAATAGCAGACGTGTACTCATCCGACGTGCTCCCGCATGCGATGACAACATGGGTATTTTGTGTCTTCTGCGCTCCAGCTATCGGCGTACTGGCATCTGGTTTTGCGATTCCAGTGCTTGGCTGGCGGTTCTCAATGTGGGAGATTTTGATGGCCGCTGGTCCCATTCTGGTCCTGCTTTTGTTGTTGCCCGAAACCAGCTCTGCCACAATTCTTCACCGACGTGCTCGGCGCTTGAGAAAGACAGAGATTGGGAGATCCTATAAATATCAGACTGCTGCGGATATCGCCCAAGGAGGCCTCTCTTTCTACTCGGTTGTACAAGAGTCGCTGCTTATTCCCGCGAAGATCACATTTCTTGACCCGGCAATCCTGTTTTTGAATTGCTACACATCTCTGACCTACGGCATCTACTATTCCTTCTTTGAGGCTTTCCCAATCGTCTACCGGGGCGTATACGGGTTCAATCTGGGAGAGATGGGGTTGGCATTCCTGGCTATTGTTGTTGGGACGTTCATCTCATTCGTGATTTATAACCTCTACATTTACAAGATCTTCATCCCCAACTCTAAAGGCGGTCGAAAGCCGGAGGACGTGTTAGTTCCCGCTCTGTTCGCATGCTTTGGACCGTCCATTGGCCTGTTTCTTTTCGGATGGGCTGCAAACCCAAATGTCCATTGGATCGTACCGACAATTGGAATCGTCATCTACCCAGCATGCGTGTTCATCTTGATGCAATGTATCTTCCTCTATATTCCAGCGTGCTACCCACAATACGCAGCCAGTGTGTTTGCTGCCACTGATTTCACCCGGAGTGCTTTTGCGTGTGGGGCTGTCGTGTTTTCGAGGCCACTCTATGAAAACCTAGGGGTTGGCCCTGGATGCAGCTTGTTAGCGGGTCTAACTATTGGATGTGTGGTTGGGATTTACGTACTATATCACTACGGAGAGGCCTTGCGGCTCAGATCGAAGTTTGTACCTAAAAACTAATTTCGTGAATAAATTGGAGCAAAAGGACTGATGTGTTCATTGGCTCTCTGCTAAAGAAGCGGCGAACCTTTGCTCGCAAATATTACCATATATATCCAGGCCCTCTCCGATTACCCCTAGTATCGCCCACTGCTCATTCCCTCTTATCAGTCTAGCCCATAGCTTTATAACCGCGAATGCCAAGCAGACACAATTATAAGATAATATGGGCCTAGACCATAGGTCGTCATCGCCCGAAGTCCTTCCTTCTTCAACTATATCCCCTATCCAGCTAATGAAGCAACTCTCATGATCTAATAATATCAGCATATTTCCAAATTTTAGGGGCAACAATACACATACCATCAAGCGGCCGGGTCTTCTGACAATTGGATATACAGAAAAGCCATTTACTAAGGAATATTGCAAGTTCCAACCCACATAATGAATGCTGAATACTCCAAACAAATGCATGGCTCCGGGAAACAGAGTTGACACCCAATTTGACTGGTATACTCAGAGCATGTGTCGCATGCAATATTGCAGAAAGCAAATGAGGCCCGGTAGGGAGAGGCGGCATCTGGAGTATTCTCTCGGAAATTTGCTGTGGGTCTCGACTTCTAAGGATTTTGCATGAGCCTATATTGAAAGCCAGTCGAATATATGCAAGTCCCAGTAATGCCGTGGAGGTGAAAGTGACTGGTCCGTTGGGATTGCGGGGGTCAAGACTTGATTCAGGTGCTCGTTGCCACTGAGACGTCCATGTATGGAGAGCGTTCCTATAGAAGAATCAAATTCAGTATTTAGGGTTATTGAAGATAATTATATGAGTTCTTACCTAATAGCTTCCTTTTGACGATTGAGCAAGGTATGATCCTCATCGGTATATGGGTGGTTGAACGCCTGCTGAACCAGCATGATTCTTTGGATCAGAGCATGCAAAATAATGCAATTTGCTAAAGGAGATGGAACCGGTTTGGAGTTGAGTAAATCCGGTTCGTGGGAGCCGTTCAACATGTGAGAGAGCGTCTTGAAAAAGCATATGAGGGCTTCCTGATCTAGGTTGAACTTGCTACGGAGACTAATAAACGCTGATTTATTGTGGAGGCAGTGGATGACCCCAGAGAGACATATACAGTAAGCATTCCTTAGAGTACATTCATGCTTGACTGACATATTGATGGGCTTGCTGCCCTCTTATACTGCTGCCTGTTGCTACTATAGATTTAAGAACTCCAAGATCCCAATTGCGAAATTTTATGGCCTGCTCAAGCACGCATCTCACAAGACACTGCATGTGCGACCACTAGGACGCAAAACATCCGCATCGTCTTCTTTGTGGCATCCTGGAGCGAAACATCCGTCAGTTCCGCCTGGATATTTCACCACCCATATTGGAAGAAAAACATTTCCCATCGACTAGCCTCGCTAAGCCAAAATGTACTTCAAACTATCAAATACGGTTGTCGCATTTATCTTTTCCCTAAACATCGCCGCTGTGGTGCATGGAGCTACAGCTAAATTCGAAATTGGCTTTCACATTTTACAGAGAGAAACTCTCCCAAACCCTAACGCCAAGGCGACGGTGAAACTACCTAAGCTACATTCGGCTAGAATGCAGATCATTAACGTCTGTCAGAATGGGTATGTAAAGTACCTGACAAGACCAATACTGTACACCTAGGCGTTGAATTGTACGTCACTTGCAGCTGGCATCTTCGCCCGAGCGCCGAAGCTGTCGCGACTTCCATTCGACCCCCACTACGAGACGAACACCCACGGCACAAAATGGCTCCAAATCTCTCCTCCTCCACCCGAGAATTCATTCGCGATATGATTTTAAGCAAATCACTGACTACGGCCCAGATCGCTGGTGCCGCAGAATACAGCCCGCGATCCATCACCACCATCCGCAGCAATCTGCGGCAGTCCGGTGATACCAGAGCACCCTCTATTCGAGTAGGCCGACCGCGTAGTATTACGCCACTAATGCTGGAGGCTCCCTGCGACCATCTACTGGAAAAGCCCGGACTATACCCCGACGAGATGGCACTTTTTCTATGGGATAAGTTTGGCATATACGTAATAGCCTCCAGCATCAGGAGAGCGCTAATCTCCAAGAAATGGTCCAAGAAGACCTCTCGCCAAAAGGCGCGGGATCGGAATGCCGATCTTCGAGACTGTTATCTACACAACCTATCCGTGTTTCGGGGCCCGACCGACGGGGTCAGTTTTCGAAGATTTCATCGAGGAGCTCCTAGGGCATTGCGGGAAGTGGCCGGAGCCCAAATCCGTTCTGGTGATGGACAATGCCTCTTTCCACTATTCCAATCGGATAGAGAAAATGTGTTCCGATGCGGGTATGAAGCTAATATATATTTGCCGCCCTACTCGCCAGATCTGACCCCTAGTGTATCTCAACGAAAGGGGGCAAGTGGTGAATACAGTATTATTGATAATTCATTTCGCAAAATATTCGTGTTATTTATTCATTTTCTAGATATCGCTACAGAATTCAAACCTGAAAAACACTTGCGTATGATTTCGCCCACTGGGTGATTTCAGAAACGAACCGGCGCGCTACTCCCACACTAATCCCCTGCTTAATAAAAAATCCTGGGTCTTGATCATAATGAATCTGCTGGAGATCAAGGCCATTGGCGAGTGCCAAGTCTCGCGCTTTGCAGATATCGTCCTTGAGGTTGTCCCTACTCACCCGTGATTGCTGCCACTTACTATACTCCTCCACTGCCACATCAAGGAGACCAGGTATCTCAATCGGTTCGGGCGCCGGAGTCTTTGACGCGATTAAATCACAAGAGATTGGGTCATTTGTACCAGTTGCGACCGGTTGTGATACCTGATTGGGGAGCACAGTGGTGTTAATTGGAGGGCACATCGATCTAGGTGGAGCATTAGCATGGTTTTTGTGCTTCGCTCGTTGTCCTCGGCATAGAGCTGCTCGCGGAGGCTGTCCGGGATGTTGTCATGGGTTTCCAATTTCCCGCCTTTCTCCACATATCGGACCAGACTTCTCAACTGATGTGTTCGCAGCTTATAGTGTCCTTTCCCCACGGGGTCTTTCCAGCAATATTGACCTTCATAGCGGCATAGGGGGCCAGGGTAGCTGGCCGGTCTAGTCAACCGACCACCCAATCAACTACTCATTCCCACATATTCACACGGACCCATGTTCATCTGACCTGTGTCCTGTCTTGATAGTCCCTATACGAAAACTGTAACTTTGTTTTTCCGTGAAGAAAAACAGGGTTACACAGTTCCTCGATGTTTTGCCGAGCAAGTTCCAGCACTTGCTTCCTTTTTGAAGTCAGGTAATACCAAATTTGTTCTACTGCGGGTTAGAGAGGAGATGGCCCATACCGTGGTTCATTATCTCTGTACAGGTGATTATCAAACACTTCATGATCCATCTTCAAAAGGTATTGCAAAACGGCGGATGTAGTACAGGCGGGGCGTCCTTGCCTACTGTACGGGGGTTGGATATGGCATGCCCGGCCTCAGGGCTCATGCCATGCGATACATGAAGACGTTTGACAATGCTGTTGATATTCAACAAATTCTGGTCCTAGCCAAGGAAGCCTTCTCCACATTTGAAAGTCATCTTTTGAACTCCGAGTATCCTGATTATATACGCGGAAAATTGGAGGGTGCTGTGGAAGCGAACGGAGACTTTTTGAAGCAGTATGGTTTTTTGCAGGGCTTTGGAAACCAGTCCATGTTTGACAGGTTCATGGTGGAAAGCATGGTGTCAGTGTATTCGAAGAAGATCTCATCGCTCAGCAACGAGAATAAGACCCTGAAGGCTGTCAATGAGAGCTTGTGCAAGGACAAGGATGAACCAACTTGTCCTCAGAAACCGGGACCTACATGGCCGCAGACCCTTTCAGTGTCCGATATTCATGAGTCCACCGTTGTTCCTACGGGGTCCGCAGGATTGTTTGAAGATGATCGCTCTGGAGGGTCATCAAGTGATGCAGAATCGGTAGATACTGACCTTGGGTTCGTCAGTATTGGGAAGAACAATGAGGTTCAGGAAAAACAACCAAGTCATGTGGAAGCGAGCGCATAAGGATTTGGGTCAGAACTCATCATTGTGATGGTTGCTCAATTGCTCTCCCTCAATTTCTAGTTTACGTATGGCTAAATCCATTGCTCGTTTCGAACTTTTCATATCATTCAATCGGACAGCCGTAATATATATATATATATGTGGCTAGCCAATGAGATTTTACAAACACAACCAACAGACACAATCGAGTAATATTGCCCGAATGAACACAGTACAGTGCTCACTCCACAGCAACTTGCGTTCCCAACCAGACTAGCAACGATGCGTGTTGACAATCTCCGAATCGGGCAAGTCTGAGGCCATCTCGGGATCCGGATCCCCGCATTCCTCCACACTCCCACAACAACACTGGCCAAACACACTCACACCGTTTCACATCCCTTCTCAGTATACCAGAAATGCATGTTACTCCGCATTGCGACCGGCCATGTCCCCGGGGTACTCCTTGCCCGGTGGTCGGATTTGCATCGGCAATCGGCCTTTGACGGCAATTGACGGCGCATACACCTGGTATATCTAGCCATTCCGCACCATCGACACAAACTAATTGAATTGTTCAAGTCTAAATCAAGTCTAAACAAAAATTGAAAATGGCCAAACTCCGCGTCCTCCACATCGGCGACAACATCAAATACAACCACGACGTCTACCAGCGTTTCGCGTCGGAATTCGAACTCATCCAACCTACCGCTGCCGAGCGCCAACGCGATGAATTCATCCGTGCCTTGAAAGAGCATCGCTGGGGCGATTTCGATGCCGTCTTTCGTCCGTTCTGGAATACAGGTGGTGAGATGGGGAGATGGGATGCGGAGTTGATTCCTCTTCTCCCGAAGTCGGTTAAGATCATGGCGTCCGCGGGCGCTGGGTATGACTGGGCGGATGTGGATATTTTTGCTAAACATGGTATGCCTTCTTTCCCTATATGATGGAGGAAATACAGTTAGCTAATAACGACAGGAATCATTTACTGCAACGGCGCAGCAGCATCCTCCGAATCCGTCGCCGACATGACCCTCTTCCTCATCCTCGCTATCTTCCGCAACTTCGCCTGGTCGCACCAGGCCGCACACTCAATCAACCCCTCGCGCTTCCTCGACGCACACCAGAACTCTCCCTTAACCGCCTACAACCCCCGTGGCCGCTCACTGGGTATTATCGGGATGGGCCAGATCGGGTTCATGATTGCGCAGAAGGCTTACGCTGCGTTTGGCATGAAGATCCAGTACAATGATTTGTTCCGCAAGAGCCCCGAGCAGGAGAAGACTGTTCAGGCGACGTTTTTCAAGGAGTTGGATGATTTGCTTGCGAACTCGGACTGCGTTGTCGTTGCGACGCCCTTCGCGGGCCAGAAACTCATCACAACGGAGCGACTGCAGAAGTTCAAAAAGGGATCGCGGTTTATTAACATCGCGCGTGGATCATTGGTCGACGAGGAGGCGCTTCTGCAAGCACTTGATAGTGGACATCTCTCTGGGGCAGGACTGGATGTGCATGATAACGAACCGAATGTGCACCCGCGCCTGGCGAGTCATCCCAAGGTCATGATGATGTCGCATAATGCTGGTGGGACGATTGATACACATGTTGGCTTTGAGAAGTTGGCCATGGAGAATATTGAGGGGTATTTGCTTAAGGGCAAGGCGTTGACGCCGGTGAATTTGCACATGTTGCCGAAGGGACCTTCGAGTAAGCTGTGATTGCTGAGGCTATATATTACGGTAATATCCAAAATCAAAACGTTTTTCAGTTTAAATATAGTGTACAGTTCATATTTACAGTAGAGTAGTGTCAATGCATGGTGGTTGGCAACTAATACCACAACGCCTTGTTCCAATACTCGCTCTTCGCATTCGCCAAATCATCCTTCTCGAGGTGCATGGTCGAATTGAACACGATCTGGGTCGCGTTACTGCCATACTTAGGCCAGTAGATTTTATCATTTGGCCACATGGTGTTGGGGTTGCCGGTGTGCACGAACGAGAGCAGGTATTTCTGCATTTTCCTCTGCACGTCATTAGCATATACTGAAGTAATAGATTGGGAGAGGATACATACCGCAACACTTGGATTAATAGGCGAGCTACTACCAAAGCCGCTGGTGGTACCGTTACCTGAGAGGCTGTACGTGCTGTACCCTGTTCGCCATTAGCATGAACATACTTAGCATTGAAGAAAGACATACAATAATAACTCTGATCAGTCCCATGCGTCGCCTTCCCCAGGTCAACCATCCCATTCCACGTCTGGTTTTTCAACGCCCTCGTCAGGGCATAATCATGCGCCGTCATATCAAACGACTGCTTCATATCTGCGAACCTCAGTCCCGGGCTCGTGTAGTCGGATTCTGGGTACAATTCTAGTAATCTGCTGACGACAGCGTCGGTAATAGACGGGAAAAAGAGGCGAAGTTCCTTGAAGATGTCGAACGTAGTGCTGACCCCGGGCCAGGCTTGGCTGTTGTTTTCATGTTTCTCGTGGGTAATCACGAGGGGACCGGTGAAGTTGAAGCGGTTTTGGTAGAGTTGTGCTTCGTCTGTTGTTGTTAATACGAAGCATACCAGGTCAGGAGCAAGGGCATGAACGTACAAGTATCACCAACAAAATCCCCATCAACCCTCGGCTGCAGCTGGTAATCATATTTCCCAACCACATCACTCGCAGCACCACTCAACTCCTCAAACCCCACACTTCGCATACAATCCAAATGCCCCCTGTTACACCCCACAGCCCTCGAAACATTCCTCCAAAACATTTCCGCCTGATGGTGTCCAGCACCCGGCACATACCCAGGAGACATGATATAAGCCTGATTGTACAACTGCTCCGCGCGTCCCGCGAAACGGGTCATCTGGAAGATGGTCTGCGATGCACCGGCTGAGAAGCCTACTGCTGTAATCCGGTTGGGATCACCGCCGAACGCGTCGATGTATTTTCTCACCCACTGGAAGGCATGCTGTGCGTCGTAGAGGGCGACGTTCGATGCCCCCCCTTCGTGGAGAAGGCTAGGGCCGTTGGCGTTTCCGGTAATTCCGAGACGGTAGTTATACGCGACGAAGATAAACTCTTTGTTCAGAGCGAACAAACCCTCAGGTGTGTTATCCGATTTGCTTCCGCTGGTGAAACCTCCGCCGTATGACCATACCACGACTGGCAACTTCTTCCCGTGGGTATTAGCAGGTGCCCAGATATCAAGATATAAGCAGTCCTCGGTAGACGCGCAGTCGACGTCTGCGTCGGCTAGGGTGCCGTCGTTAACCGCTTGTTCAACAGGTGGCCATTCTGGTTTCGCGAAGCGGAGGTCGCCGGTTGGGACGGTGGCGAAGCGGATGTTTTGGTATTTGTAGTAGCCTAGGGATGCATTTCCGGCTGTTGGGATGACGGTTGTGTAGTCGAGAGTGACGGAGGGTGTTGGTTGTGGGGACTGCGATGCGGAGGGGATGGCAGCCACCGATGCGGCTAGAAGGAGGAATGGGGTGAACCGCATGTTGTCTGTACAGATTAAGCTCTGCAGGGTTTATAAAATTGACAATCTGCCACGAGCTACATATATGTACCTGCATACGTAGTACAACTCAATCCGGCTAACCCGAAGACCCGGAGGTTGGTCTCGGATAACCCGAGATTACTCTACGGGGTACCCCTTATAGACCCGCCCCCGCTGAACGTGGCCGAACCTTAGTGTGATTAGTCTGGGGCAGATGACGCGTAGTTCAGTTTTGTGGCGTTATTTGTCAGACGTTGGTGGTCGAAACGGAACCCTATCGGAAGCGGGTGTATCCAGAGTTCCGGGTCGGAAGGGGCATCAGGAGAATGGTGATAGATTGGGCTACAAGTAGAGCTCGTATGTCATAAATGACTGCTGTGAAAGGTGTAAGCAGAAACAGTTGATTCCACGCCCCTCGTGCTACCGAACTTGTCATGTTGTCCTTAACGGGTAGACATGATATGGTAAAGAGAAGTGCTTTTTGTGAACTAGATTGAAGTGGAAACAACGAACCTGTAGCCAGAGACCCCACGACCTCACTAACATGAAACTCAGCACTACTTTGGGGTAAAATAGCCGCATCAATCACCGATGCAGCTCCAACCATAAATGCTAGCCCGGACACCACCACCGTTGCTCCCATGCGTTTCGCGAAGCTGAAGTTGTGCGGGTTCAGCGGATCATCTGTGCCCTGCCAGCCAACGAGGATTTTTTGGTTGGTGAGTCATTTTCATGAGGATGTCGCTCGTGCGGATAATTATTGGACTTGAGGTCATCGGTTAAGTTGTACACGCGGGAATCCACTGCCTTTCTTATCTGAAGATATTAAAGATACGACTGCATCTTTGAAGATACCGGAAGCAGAGGAAGCAGTGGCCTGTGTTTTCAGTGCCTAGAATCTTCAGGGAGCCCGTATTAAATACTCAAGTCAAGAGGGTATTATTGCTAACGATCTGCGGCACTTAACATAATATCAATAAGATATCCAGAGAAATTGAACAACAAAACAAGAACACGACCAGGTGGTATTAAACAAACAAAAACTCACAAAACAAAACCAAACCCAGAAAACCAAAACAGAAAACTATCAAGAAAACGACTCCTCATATAAATCAACAACCGTCCCCCCCTGCCTCTCCCGAACAGCCCTCCTAACATCATCCCCCATAGCCCCCGGCCCACAAACACTAACAGCCATAGCGCCGACCTGATACACCTTTGCATTCTCCAAAATATACACAAAATCGGGCTTCCCCCATTTTATCGTGACGGGGACGTTGAGAGGCGCGTGGTGGGCCCAGGGGTTGGGGAGGGTCACGTATTCGTCGGTTGTGGATTGGGGGGCTGTTATGTAGATGTGGATTGAGAGGGTTATGGTGGAAGTGGGGGAGCGGAGGGCGGGGTGGGACATTAGGGTGGGCATCCAGGATTGGATCCAGGTTAAGTGGTCTGGTTTGTTAGTGGGTGTGTGCGGTGGTTGTGGAGAAGGGGACGTACCGATGCTCCGGACAACCCAGATCAAGCTGACCTGCCGTACTGCTATGGATCGAGGAGTGAAGAAGGTATTGACGAACTCGTGCAGATACGATATCGGATGCGTGATACCGATTCCTCCTGCAATGAGAAGAACAGTTCCATAAGACGACAGAGAATGAAGTCCACCTAGGCACATTAGCACACCCACTCAAACTAATAAAGGTAAACCTACCAAACGGCCCCTCCGCAAGAGCAGTAACCTTCAATGACCCACCAGTAGTCTTTCTCGCTTTCTTAAGTAGTTTCTTCGTAAACCCATCTCTCCCCTTAATCAAGAACGACATCTTATGCCGCTGCGGACCGCCAATGAGCGTATTGAGTGAATCCCCTGAGCTGCGTTTCTCGTTTACATCGGCGCGGTCCGTTGATGTCCATGCGACGGAGAACGGATGTGATGTCCATAGTCCTAGTGTCGGGATGTAGAGGTAAAGGTATTGACCTGCTTTGAATTTCCACGTTCGGGCCATTGCGACATCGACTCGGGCCACGTCCGCAGGGAGGACTTCGACAGTGGCTGTCGTGAATTGCTTTCCGCAGTTTCGCCACAGGAGACATGCTGCGCGTGCAGCTCGCTGTTCGGGTCAGCACTATAGTTGTTATTGTAGAGATGGGCGGCGTACCTCGAGACCCCAAAGAATTACAGTTCCGAGAAGAACCCGTTGCTGAAGAAGATTCTTAAGATGGTACCACAATGCCACGAAAGACATGACAGCCAAGAGTATATGCAGATGAAGAAACGTTTCGTACCATGCATGACGCAGCGCCGACATGGCTTGGAAGAATATTAACACGAATCCGATCAATGCCTATCAATATTGAAAGTTAGAAACATATCCCACATCAACTGACAGACGATAACTCACCACCAACCCGTATATATAGAAAGGTTCATTCCACATCATATGTTTCATTTCATCCATGCTCACTACACTTCTTAGTCTGTGACTCTCGCGGAATTAGGAGAACCACTCACTCAAACGAGCTTTCCCGGCAACCACACAAGTCATATGAACAACCGCTTCCACAGCCATAATCCGCCCAATCCATCGATGAAGAAGATTAAACGCGTCGAACGAGATACCCAACAACGGAATCAAGGGGTTATTCCGACCTGCCGTTAATACCAAAGCGGGCGAGTTCATCACGGCCAAATGTCCAGCGGCGTACTTGAATTGGAACGTCTTCTCTTGAAATTCGGCCGGCCAGTCGATCAGGCAGAAGAAGAATACAATATTCAACGTGATATATCCCAGTATCACGCCAACCTCTAGTCGTAACGGTATCGTACCCATGTGCAACCGGCCCATGAGTTGGAGTTCGCGGTTATGGCGAGTCGAGAATAATGGCGCGTATAGAACATGTCTCTTGAATTTGGCATGAAGCCCGCTGATCTTCGTATACTTTGACTGATCCTGGTTTTGAAGTATCCCGCGCAGACGTCGACGATGTCGTATGAGAACCCCTATGCGACAAACAAAAAAGACACCCACCACACCAGCCAAAACGTAAAGAGGCGTCGCCAATGCCGGGTTCATCGGGAGCTCCCCCTTCCCTGATCCTGCCAGTTCTACCCCCATTTCATATAATTCTGATCGAAAGCACTCGTACGCTGAAGAAGATGGATGTTAGGGGAGAAACCAAAGCAGGCCAGCAGCTGCGAATGCAACCGCTCTAGGTCAGCAAGCAGGTCCAACTTTGGCGATCGAGCGACTTGCAAGAAATGGGGAACAGGATCTGCCATTACTAACCAAGAAGTCTGCTATGTTGGGGTAAGACCCTATAAGAGAGAGTGGTGTCATGGGTGCCATGCGATTTCTATATCAACAGCCTCGGGTGACTGTCCAATCACTCCGTTTCCATCACCGGGCCGGATGACGAATGGAGCTGCCACATACGGCTTTCTTCCATGTATGGAAAGAGTGGGAAGTGCAGAAAGCATCCATTGGCGGGATGCAACCCCAGGAATGTGGGGGACGGGCAAACATGTCTGTCATTGTTGAGGGATGTATACTAGTCACGAGGTCATGGACCTGAAGCGCTCATGAGTAATCGATTAAAGAGTATATAAAAAGAGTGAGACAAATCAAGCAGTACAGACCTATTCAGGCTTGCAGACAGGGCCGCATAAGGCAATGCTGACTGCGATGAAACCGCGCTTCCGGAAGCGGAAATCAGGCGAAACGCAGGGATGCGCGGGTTCAAACCCCATTCTTAATAGAATGTGGTACTGCATGAGGAAAGAGACATACATAGTCGTACGTCAGCCTTTGTTTGCTAATTCTTAATTTTGAATTGACCCGGTTGTGTTGTCCAGCCAGCCATTACCAAAGCAGGGACATAGAAGCACGTATGCGATTGCATACTACGTCGCTGAATTTGGTTCACGCCTGTACTATGCTGGTTGAGAAAAGATCAGCATGTCAATATCATGGATATTGAAAACTCCAGAGACCAACCTTGGCTCTGGATCCGGCGGCCCGAGGTCGGATTGTAACAGTGGTAACCCGAGAAACTTTGAAGCCATTCGGGTTTGCTCTCCCCCGTGCAGAGCCAGAATCTGCCGCAGAAAATGGCCTGGGCCATGTGTGATAACCAAATCATCGGGTTGAAGGAATCGGTAAGCCCGAAGATTAACAGCCAATTTGATTCGCATGGCCCTGACCCGTGGTTTCCGAGCCGCGGATCAAATGGAAAGAACATGTAGGTTCGGGGTTGAAGCATATCACCATCTGGCCGCAAGCGGATAATATACTCGCATCCTGAAGGATTCATGCCCCAAACACTGATATGCAACGACGGTAAGAGCGGAAGGTGCCGCAAAACTTGGAACCAGTAACAAAACAAGGTATACGAAATCAAAAGTACGGGGTCCAAAAAGCAGAAGTATTTGAACATTCCAAAATTGTACCTGCGTAGGTAACGCAGAACCCCGAGGCACAATATCTATGGCCGTAGACAGATGCAACATCAATATCCAAAAAGACACAAGGTAGCATTACTAGAAAACATTCAAAAGAACAAACACCATATCTTGCACCGAACGCACCCGAAATTATGTAGAAAATATCCTCCATTATTGGTTTATACCATAATCGAGAGGAGAGATCCCAGAAACCCATCACAATCCACCAGCGCCTTGTATGTAGACAAACCTCTACCTTTTCAGCGAGGAAACACTCCTTGAAAAAACAATCCATAAGCCCATAAGACAGCAAAATTATCATTTCATACACATCCATGAAGAAAAATAGTATAGAAATCACGATGTCGAGAGAATAGGGGCACCTTCGGAGCAAGCGTTTCCAAGTCCTTTATGACTGTGGCCCTTGGCACCGTCACTGGACGGAGCTTTAGATCCTTCAACTTGGGTCGGAACAGCAGCAGGTGCATCCTGTTTCTCACTTCCGGCACCGCCTTCAGCCGACTGCTTAACCGACTTTCTTCTCTTCTTGTTCTTGCGCCGCTTGGTCTTGAGCTTGTGCCCACGGAGTCGAGAGTAATCCGCGACGTCGACACCGGCACTTTGGCACAATGATGTGCATTCCTTCTCAACGACATCTACGAGATCGGACGTGAAGCCGTAGAAAGAGGGGTTGTAGGCGTTGCGGGCCCAGTACATCAACTCCGCAGCGACACGGCCGAGGTTCGGGAAGGATGTGGAAGGGGCGACACGTTCGCGATCGCGTCCTGGCTGTGGCACCTCCTCGTCCGCTTCATCGTCGGCAGATGAGGCAGCAGATGCGTTTGGTACAGGGGACGACGTTGTCGAGGAATCTGAGGATGAAAGATAATCTGTGTCGGACACGAGCACATGGAGCAAATGGTACACGGAAGCAAATCCCAACAAAGTCAGCTCAACCGGATCGAGAGGCAACTGGTTGAACCAGTTAATCGCTTTCTGCATCGTGAAAGAAGCAGGGAGAGATGTGTCACCGGTCGTTCTCGCGGAAACGATGGCGGCAATCATGGCACAACGGACTGCGATGCAGATTTCCTCGCGAACGGAGACAGGAAGTGACGAGTCCAAGAAATTGAAACCGTGACTCTTCTTGTTCTTTCCGTTGTCGCTGGGCAACGCAGCAAGAACAGCGCCAATGTTCTTGACACGATCTTGTTCAAAGAAGATGGCCTTCATAACAAGGGCACGCGTGTGAGCGGCCGAAGGTTGAGGAGCAACATTGAGAGCAAGACTGATCTTGGATTTGAAAAGGTCGCGGCTCTGCTTCGAGTCGGGGCCGCCAGAGCTAGCTTCGAAATACTTCAAAAGGGCGCGCTGCAAAAGGTGACAAGACCACCAAGCAGCAAGGGCGTCCAGGGATGACTGGATGGCAGGATCCTCTTCGACGATATCCAGAAGCGCTTCGTGATCGTCACTTGCCTCCTGTGTTGGACGGTTCCACGTGAGATTCGCAGCCCGCTGGACGATGCTGTCGATCATGACGTCTTCGCTGTCAATAGAAAGGAGCGCAGCCAGATGACTCGGAAGGGCATCCGGGTGATCCTCTGGCAGCGAGCGATGCATCTGTCGAGCCAGGTCCCACTGGTAACGTGCAAGTGCACGAGCCACATCGTTCGAAATGTGGAAGGTCCAAGAGCCAGGGTCTCCGACCCTCCAGAGCAGGATGCGACAGTGAAGCGCTTTCAACATCATTCTCATCGGGCTACGAGGCAGAGTGCCAGCAGCAAAGATGGTCAAAACAAGTCGACTCTTGCTGATCTCGGCATCACCACCTGCTAGCTGAGCATCGATTGCAATATCCCATGTCTTCACACGGCCCTTCTCGTCTTCCTCGGTAACTCCCGTGATCCAGGAGTAGAGCTTCCATCCCATAAGACACCTCAAAACGTATTCGGTGCATCGAGATGTTACGACGTACCACTCTCGGAAGAATCTATGGCGCGGGACACCAACTTGCTGGATACTCGTTAACCAGGCTTGTCGTCTGAAGTTGTACGGGGACAAGGACGATCCGGATGAGGCTGGTACTTTCGACGAAGTGTCGGAGTGCTTGGGTTCCGCGTTGAAGAGGTAAACAAAAACCACGAATGCGCTTCCAACGACGAGAGAGGCCAGGATGCCAAAGTGGATGATGGCCCTAGCATGCCATGAAGCCCAGTAGCTCCGAACCACGGCATTCCAGTATGCTAGCGACGGCGAGTTAATCTGAGGTAAATATCTTAGAAGGTGGACGGGAACCGCCAGCAGTCCCTTTTCGTTAGATTCGGTATCCTCTTCAGTGCCCATGCCTTCAAGAACCATCAATCCAGCAAGGGCACCCAGCATATACTTGTTTGGGAAGTTCGACCGCTTACGGCCGCTGCCACTTGCTTGCGTCGTTCCATTCCCACCGGAAGGATATTGGATGTATGATTGCGACCAGGCGTTGTCTTTTGACGGAGCCTGCATCTTCTTGAAAGAGTCAGGCACCTGGAGCAAACCCTCTGGTGGATACAAGGAAGTCGGGGAATGATCGCTAGGTGCATCCTCAGTATGCGAGAACACACTCGGGGAGGAGCTCGCCCCTGACTCTGTGTAGTTACTTGGGGACGAAACCGAAGCGGCGGATGTGACGGTTTGTTCGGCAGCTTTATCCACCTGGCGTAGTCGGTTCTTCAACGCGGTGTTTTCGTCCTCGAGTCGTCTGTTGCGAATTTCCAGATGCTTGATGTAGTCTGTTGCTTTCGACAAGACGGACGCCTTGTTCAACTTGCTGGCCGGTGTGACGCCATCCGCATCTTCGTCGTCAAGCAGCGTTCCATTGGTACCCTTGGAGGTAGCTCGTAGACTTGGCACGCTGTCTCGCAATTCGGCAATCTTGTCGTTCAGGTTCGCACGGTATCTCTTCTCGATGACATTGTGGGCCCGCTTCTTAGTCGGCATCTTCTTTCCACCATTCTGAGGGACTCCGCTGACCGTCGATCCATCATCGTCACTGCTCGTCTTTCGCTTCCGAGTCATGCCTAAGGATTCGGGGGAACCGGAAATAGAAGGTTGGGATTGCTGTTGGATGCCGTCACTTGGGAGTATGCCACTCCGATTTCGGCCCGAGGCGTCAAATGGAAGACTTGGCACGCCGTGTGCGATGTCGGGGGAGAACTCATGCTGGGAGAAGTTGGCACCGAGCGAAGTGTTTGGCGATGTTAACGAAGTGTTGAAAGGAGCGTTTTCCTTAGGATCCGAAAAAATCTGGTCGTCCCATCTCATCCATTGCGTCCAGTCCTGCGAATCATCGGTTGAGGGCGGAATAGCGTCCGTGTGCGAGTTTTTTCTATCGGCGGATTGAACGGGAGAGAAGAGCTGAAAGTCGTTTTCCATGCCGGCGAAGGACATTGTTAGTTTCTAGAGGGAGGCCGCAACTGAACCATGGAGGCACAGCGCGGTATCTGACTACTATTGATAGCAATTGGGAATAATGTCTTGTAATCGTCAATGAGCTTGCTCTAGGTTGAAGTAGAGACTCGACATAGGTGAGTTAACTCACGTCCGGACTGTTGGGAAATGTCACCGTGAAGTAGTAGTACCTGGCAGTGGCGTGGACAAACCCGAACGGGCGAGCTGCGGGCTTAAAGTCTCGTTTTCGCAAGCGTGGATGCTGATCAGCAGCAATGAAGAGGCGCTAATAAGAGTCTAGGATAAGGACAGTGGAGTCGGATTCAGGGCTGATTGGGTTATCAATCGGTAGCGATGGGGAGATGGCGAATCTGCACCGAACGGAGCTGGAAGAGTAGAACAACAGAGAGTGCTGCAGGTGGTCAGAACAATATTCCTGTGTCTTTCTGAATTGGCATGTCTGTGGCAATCCCGACTCCTGACTCGAGGATTGCAGTGAAACTCACCAATTGCAGAAGGAGGCTCCGTGGGACGACGGGAGTCAATCAGATCTTATCACAACGCACTTCTGGTCCACTAACGCCGGAACTGCAGGAGCACTGACTGTCGTTTTTCGTGTCTCGTTTTGACGCTGGCTGTTAATTATCTGTGGCGTGCCTGGCAGCGTATCAATCGTCGTCCAACATAGTATCTCAACGTGTTGCCAAAGGGAGAGTCCAGTCCAGTTCGAGTGCTGACTGAGCGAAGTCTCGCTTTCCCGTAATTCTCAGTCGTATGATCGCGGCTCAGGGCGTTCCCGACACCGCTCGTTTTGGTATTACCGTGGGTGACGGGGGATTGCTCGGGGTTTGCATTGTTTGTACACGGTATTGAATACAATACCGTATCAAGTACCGTTCCGCCCGAGTGGGTGCGAATTGACCAATCATTTTTAAGAATCAGTTCAATTCCGCGGTGATATCACCCTCAAGAATAGAACTCGTGCTATTTTCTCTTTACGGATAGGCTTGTACGGGGTATTATTCCCAATAATTGGGCGCGAGAAGCCTAGAATGCTGGAGCCAAAACAGTTTGTGACCTACAAATATGCACAGCCTGCAAGGTCAGAGCGAGGGGAATGTGCGATAAGATCATGTAAAATCACGTGATTTTATCGGTTATCGGATTCCTACTGTATTGAACGACGAGTTTATCTTAGATTCCCTATAATCCGCGACTAACAAAGCTATGGCAAATCTAACGAGCAGTTTCTCGAACCTCGGTGAAGTCTTCACAAACATCACGGAGTACGTCAAGTTGCAAGACAATTTCCGATCAAGACTGGAGTCCTACAAACCAACCGGAAAGCACGATGATACTACCAAGTTCCTGCAGAAAACACTCATGTATCTCCCTCGTGACGGCAGAATAAATCTCATGGAGGAGGTGCAGTAATGCACCTCAGATAAATAGCTACACGATTTGGCTGGGCGTATTGACCATGGTTTCCTCCGTCCATTGGCAGCTGCCGGTCACAGAGCAGTGCCTTTTCACAGCGACTCAGATGGACCAGACTCAGGGGGTATACTCCGCGAGAAATGTCTTGGAAGACACGGCAATATTTATGTTGCTACAGGGGCTTACGACAATAGCCAGGATCCTATACCCCCAGGCAAACTAACCGCCAGTCTAGAAGCAGTCCGTATCTTACCAGGTACCCTTGGATGTTTCTCAAATGAAGTCGAACGACAGCAGGCGTCTGCTATGTGGAAGAGCATCCACCGCTACTTTCCACGCCTGCAGTCGGAGTTGCATTTCGGCTATGAAGACATCAATAGTATTCGGAACGTAGTTATGCTGGAGAGTCTCCTAGGTGATGAGTTCGAGTTGTTCACTTTCACTCTTGAACCGACAGGCTGGGCTCAGCATCAGTACCACATGAAAACAACGGCTGGTTTGAATACTGCTCATCAGTCGTTTTCACCTGAGGAGAGAACTGTAATGCTTACTTCGTACGATGATCGATATCCACTACCTAGTCCGATTCTGTTCGATGTTCACGCTGCGATATCGAATACCTTGAAGCCACTGGCCGCGGGATATTGGTGTCTGAGACAATAGACGAGTATAGAGATAACGACGGTCTTGACGGAGATGGCACAACGGACGTTGCGCGTCTTTTATTGGTCAGT
Organism: Aspergillus glaucus CBS 516.65; assembly: GCF_001890805.1. Taxonomy (NCBI): domain Eukaryota; kingdom Fungi; phylum Ascomycota; class Eurotiomycetes; order Eurotiales; family Aspergillaceae; genus Aspergillus; species Aspergillus glaucus. Next base: position 12,679 of record NW_019170491.1, on the reverse strand, counting down.
AGTCTTGCGTTGCTGGCGGCTGCTCTGGATTGAAACAACGGAATCAATAGATTAAGAGTACGTCAGACAAGTACAGCACAATGGCATCAATTGCTATATAATCACCTAACACATGCATAAATCATAAAAATCATCCTTACTCATACTTCACGAACTCCATCCACTCTTCAACCCCCAAACACCAACATCAACCGTAACATCCTCACCAAGCCCCGTGGCAGCGAAAGTCACCGTATCCAAAGGCTTGGTAGGGAAGAAACTCATCACTCCGCTCTGCTTGCCATCCTCGAGGAAGACCTCAAACACAGAACGGTCAATAACACCCGAGAAGGTGAACTGGCCGGATTCAGACACGGAAATGGAAGTGTCGAATTGACCAGTGAAGTTGCCATTGTCTGCCGTTGTGAAGAGGTGTGTCCCTGCTCTGTTGATCCAGAAAGATCCCGTGTTCAGTTCGACGGCGCCGTCAAGGTAGTCGCCGGAGGCGGAGGAGGTGAAGTTGAAGGTGAGTTCGCCTGTGGCATCGGCAGACGGGAGGTTGTTGATGGCCACGTCAAAGTAGACGGCGTTGGACTCGACGCTGGAGAAGTCGACAGAGATGTCACCATCGCTGAATGTCTTCTCTTCAAGCTTGTTGCCCTTGACCGATGAAAGGCCCTGGAAAGGAGTTTGGGTCACCCTCCAGGCGCCGTCAATCTTGGTAAGGGTGTGCTCCCGAGGGACAGTGGCAGCGCTTCTCCAGCCCTCGCGAGCACTGGGCACCTCCTCAGTGTAGTCCCAGTTGCTGGCCCAGCCAATGGAAACAGGTTTGCTATCTTCAGGAAGACTATCGAACCATTGAGCAGCGTAGTTGTCCTTGGAAAAGTCGATGAGGGTGTAGTCCTCGGTCTCGGAGTTGAAGTGAGTTCCGTTGAAATCTCCGACGACGTAATAGGTACCAGATCCTCCCAAGGGAGCGCCAGGGTTGACGGATATGAACAGCACGTCCTTTGTAGTCTCTTCGTCAACGCTGAATTTCACGAGGTTTGGACATTCGAACTGGTCACCGGGAAGTCCTTCCTGTGTGAAGTTGGATGTCGCTGTCCAGTCCTTAAGGTTAGGCGATGTGAAAACACCAATTTTCAGGTCTTCAGCCCAAGCAATGACCATGGCCCATTTCTGGGACTCGGCGTGCCAGAAGACTTTGGGATCCCGGAATTGGTTGGTATGGCTGTCGATGACGGGGTTGTTGGCGTATTTGGTAAAGGTGTATCCACCATCAGTGGAATAAGCGATATGTTGTGTTTCCTTGGTAGAGGAGTGGGCGGTGTAAATAGCCACTACACCGTCGTCTTGGTCAGGGAAGAAGCCAGATGTGTTCTCGCTGTCGATAATAGCCGATCCCGAGAAGATGAAGGTGTCTGCATTGTCAGGCTCGAGAGCCAGTGGGTGGTTGGTCCAGTGGTACAAGTCCGGGCTGGTTGCATGTCCCCAATGCTGGTTTCCCGCTACTGGTTCGTCGGGGTTGTCTGCTTGAGTTAGTTGTGATCGAATGCCGAAAGGTTCAAGTATTGCTTACATTGATAGTAATAGTGGTAGGTGCTCCGCTTCGCGTCATAAAACAGCCCATTAGGATCATTCATGAATCCTTCAGGCGGCGAGAATTGAACCTGTGGCCGAAGGGGCTCGGAGTAATTTACGGCGGCCTGGGCAGTGGCCGCCAGGAGAGGTAGGGCAAAGAGTCCGAGATGCATTGTATTTTGAAGAATGAGAATAATCTGGGTTCAACTCATCGGTTCTGAGATCAGAACGAGGGGTATTTATGTGTGAATACCTCTCTATGTGCGGCATTTTGACAACCAGTCTTCGCCAATGTCATGCCAACACCACAACCGACAATGGCACGGAAAAGCGTACTGCCCCATAGCAGCAGTTTAGCGTCAAAGTATCTGACTGCGGCTTATGGACTATACACAGTATTACTCGACGATGGAAAGAAAGAGCATCAACGCAGAAGCTTCTTGGCTGAATCATCCTGCAGCCTGTACAATATATCCCCGTGTGTTGAACCCTATTGAGATCAGCAGCAGATGTCCCAACCCCACAATTCAGGAAGATGGCCGGGGACAGGCCCAAGCGTCAGTCGGTCCGATGCGACGAATCGAGGATGAATGCCGTGCAAATTTTCCGAATTCTCCGGGTTTTCTCCATACCCTAGATGTATCTGCTCGCCAGCCGTATGGGACTTCACCTTCATGAATCGAAGCCGGAATCTCATTCCCGGGTAAAAACAAAGGTCAACCTTCCCCGCCTCGAATACGAGGCCGTTCGGTCCAAGTTTGCAAGGGTTGTCTTTGGTTCTTGAGATGCCGAAAAAGCAATGTCTTTCTCGTGAAGTAAAATCGATTAAAACCCCGGGGTTTCGCCGGGACCCCACAGCTATTTCGCGAGAAACCGCATGTTGTCTCTGTACCCTCTGCAAGCCTATGGATACGTCTAGGATATTAGCACCCATGTGGTCAAACTTGTGGGGAGCACTAACTTCAATAAAGGTAAATCTGTCGAAAGAGTCCCTTCTGTCCGGACAAGGGTCTGCGTAGGCTGGGGCAATGAAGAATGCGGTACAAAGTACGGGGTACAAATGCGGGGTGTTGACAATAGTCACTTTCAACTCGCATTATGACCTATTAATATTGATAAGTTGTGTTATAACCCTCATATTGTAGGAATTCGTCGCTTCAGTGACAATCTATATGAATTTGAAGCAGTGCAAAAGACAATACAATGGGGATATGGAGAAGCGCGTGGAGAAGGCGCTATCCCCAAAATAGCAACCCCACGGAGAGCAGAAAACAGCCTCAGGCCACCATCCAACTCCACCCTCCACTCCCGCATTCAAAGATACGCTGGTCTTCTACGCTAGAATACACAGAGCTGACTGCTTGGCAATGCTTGCTAGTGTTTGGCCAACCACTGGTTGTGTTAAGAAAGGCGTCTGGCTTACGGCACCTACGACAGTTAACGCGGTATATAATCGGAAATTGTCCTTCACAGACGCGCTCGGCTCTTAGCATGCTTGCTATGCCCCATTGAGCCAGATTGCCGATGCCTTATTTGTGGAGGTCACCATATCCTACATGCACAGGACGTCATAGTCACAGCTTTTAAGCCAAGTCCCACCCATGATGCGGCATTATATCTCACATCTTCGGGTTGATACGGACCGGACGAGAAGGAACTTTGCTGTCTGCTCACCGGTCCGAGTCTTGAGTTTCTCATTCTGATGCTCACTTATGGCCTCGGATCTCTATACATCGGGTCACGGTGATGGGAAGTGGACTAGATTCATGCACACCAAAGACTCCGTTCACGCGCTGCAGGTGACCGGCGTGCAGTCCATGCCGATATTTTACACGGGACCGTTTTTGCTATAGCATTCCCGTTGGTTTTCCCGTTGACCCGTCATCTCAGCCGTTCGATCCCGTAGAACCCCGAGATCCTGGCGGTGTACTATATAGGTCATACCATTATCCATCTGATCCATATTAACCACACAGAGCTCTCTGGATCAAATTACGACCCGTCATCGCAACCGTTACCCCAGCCCCGGATCGTTGTCGGGTTAGTCTCGGGGAAATGCTATATCAAAGAAGCTCGGACTCTTCCCGACGGCAGAGCTTCACACTGCTTGCTGCTTGCCTATGAAACAGGGCCCTCTATGTTAATGGGATGTCTAGAAATGATGCCATGTGATGACGGTCTTCTCTTGGCTTGCTCGTTGAAATGCATATTTTTGGTGGTTGTCCCGTGTTCATGCATGGAGAGGAAGCTGCCTAACCAGTGCGGTGACATACGGACAAACAGGTCAATGCAATAAACTCCGTCACTCGATTTAGAAGGGCTTGGCGACTTGTGAGTTGTCTGAGTTGAGAAAAGCGCTTTCCGGTACTGGTCGAGTAATCGGGTGAATATACCGTCCTCTGGACTGAGGGCCGTCGGTTCATTGACGTTGAGTTCTATACAGCGTCATGGCATTGTCTGAAATGTTACTCTACTCTGAAGTTATGCTTTCATAAATGTTTTTGTGTTATCACTGAAAGCTACCGTGACATGCAGTCCAGAGTAACATCCCATAACCCTACATACTGCTCAAACCTATAAGCTTTGCTCGACCTCCAGCAAACCCCCCATCCCCTCTCTAACCGACTTCTTCACTCCTTCGCCAGCCTCCCCGTACGGCGTCCGTGGATTCAGTTTCTTCTCTGCTCCTCCAATTCCTGCCAATGGCGCCGAGAAAATCGCAGCCGCATACTTTGTCGACGAAATCCCACTCTTGACCGGACTTTCCGCCAGGGCTGCTTTTCGCTGGAGTTCAATCGCCTGATCGATTTGTCCGGCCGTGTAGAGGTCATAAACCTTGGATGCTGTCTTTGGGAATGCATTCGCGAACGCCGCGATGCAACCCGCGGAACCCACGCTCAACCCTCCAATGAGGAAATCAGACTGACCGCCATACACGGCGAACTCCTCCTTGGGGAACGTAGCAGCAAGACGGGTAATCTTCCCAACAGAAGCACAAGTCAGCTTAACACCAACGACGTTCGAAACCCCATCGGCCCTACTCTCCTTCGATTCCCGCACAATGGCGGTGATCGTCTCCGAATCAAGATCAACCCCATTGCACACCCCGGGGAAGTTATACACAACAACCGGCAACGGAGAATCCCTTGCGACATCTGCAAAGAACCTCTTCACGACATTCATATCAGTCGCCTTCCCGAAATACGCCGGCGGCAGGACAAGCGCATAATCCGCCCCCGCCTCCTTCGCATCTCGCACAAGTTCCAGAACCTGCTTCGTCGAGTGCGCACCCACGCCGGCCATAAGCGGGAAATCCGGACCAACAGCTTGACGCGCTGTCGAGATGACCTGGGATCGTTCTTCGCGGGTGAGCAGGAATGCTTCGGAATTCGTCCCGAGGATGACCAGGCCTGCTAGCCCGGTGGTTGAGAGATAGGTGAAGTATTTGGATTGGGAGGCGAGGTCTATCTCATCGGTTGATGGGTCGAAGAATGTTACAGCTGGACACCAGACGCCGGCTTTGGGGACGTGGGGTTTGTTTGTAGAGATTGAGCCCATTGTGTTGGATGCGTCTGTAGGTTTATGTTTGGATCTGGAGGTGAGGAACTTAAAAGTACGTAGGATTCGAATAAGATGCGACTGAAAAATCTGGATTGATTCTCATACTCATCTTATAGATATTACGCTCTTATATATATATATACAAATCCTAGGGTAGATAGTGAAGTACGATACTGCGGGGAATGGAAAAGAATCCGAATCGGAAGCATCACCGAGTCGGATGAGCGTGCCGAAAAAGGCACGATACTTGCAATTCATGGTCTTGATTCGTATTACTAGATGATTAAATGTCCGGAGCGCATCATGTGTATTGGATTTAGTTTCCTTTTGTTTAGTTGGTAATGTTAGGCGATCACTTCTTTGGGGCTAGCCCGGATTGTGTAGATAGATGCGGATGCTCAGCCGGACACAAAACCTTTCTGAGGAGATTCTGGCAATCAAGGTTAAAAAACAGATTGATGTGGCTGGTGATATATTGCAGGGTATACTACAATCGTACAAACAGTTGTTCAATGTACTCTCGTCATTGAGACCAGCATGAAGTCTGCTACCTTCGGGAGACCTGCACCCAATCTCCAGCCCCAAACAAGTCTCCATAATCCCTGTGGTCCTGTACATTATGTACTGCATTTGGAAGCGTTCCCAGGCTAGCAAGGGGTGACCGATGGGATTATCTATCCCAAACACTACCTCTGTCCCAGATGTCACTGGTGTCTTCAACTGTGGGTCCCATATCACCCCCAATGGGGCACAAACAAGGTCATTGGGAAGGGTCAGTTGGGACGTGATCAAAACCTTGTTCTTCTTGTATGGCGGAGGCATCCAAATGAATTGCTGTTTGGAAGTCAAAACATCTTAGACCTCAGATATCTTCAACCCTCCGCGCGGATATACGCTGCGACTTTCCGGAGTCGATTTATGCTCAACTCAATGATGGCATTGAACCTCGGAGACAAAAGGAAGAAGAGAACAAGGCCGGCTAGGGCTCGTGAGCTAAGACATGATTTAATCAAATGTTAGGAGAGAAGGTGTCCAGATCATCCAGTTATGCAGGTTTATAGCCCTCTGCGCGGATATACTCCGCTGCAATCTTCCGGAGTCGATTGACGTTCAACTCGACGATGGCGTCGGGTCGAGAGATTTTTTTATGGAACAAGAGACTATCCTGCAACTTGATGGACTGTGCAGACGCCACGCGGGTTGATGGCTTAGGAAAAATGATCTATCGCTGAGAGTCAGCCGAGCCATGTTCAGTACGGAATGGCTCAGTGGACTTGGTTCTTTTTGTATCAAGCGAAGATTTCCAGGAGTGCCGTGTCCCCAAGCTTTTATATCCCCTTCAACTTTCTTGCCAGCAAGCCGGGACCGTTTGACGATTAAGACTATCTCAGTCGTTGCAGCGCTACCCACCAACCATACGTCCTGGTTGCGATATAGTTGTTTTCGGGCTTCTGACCACTCGGTTTCCACAACCACCGGGTTCTTTTCGGGTGGATATGTAGGGAGTGAGGAAACAATTGATTCCATCTTTGTGTGATTCAGGAAGATGGTTGAAGAAAAGAATGAAAGAAGTAGCATGTGTGAATGAAGTGATATGATAAAGGAGAGATAGCACATTACCACTACAAGGCCCCCTTTCTTTCATATTCCTGAATTCACGGGCCATCTCATAGCAAAGCATCCTAGACCTCAGATGCCTTCTGCTGGTCATTGCAGTAATGCAATTTGTTTCTGATCGGGAACGACTGCAATTAGAATCGTAAATGGTGAAAGGCGAGAAGTTGAATATACAGCGTGGAAAATCCACTTTATATCTGGACTCGAGAACCCGTGAGCAATGAGAAAGGATGAGGGCAGACTGGAAGAAATAAAGAAAGGAAAGAAAATACATACCTCTCCGCTTTCCCGGTACAGATATTCTGAAATCTAGCCAGATGAATTGCTTGACCTTCCCTTTCAGAATTCAGTCATGGTAGTCTCCACCCGGTTCGAATCGGTTGATGCGCTCTAGAGGTCTCTGTACTGTAGCGCTCAATATACGCATTAGCAGCGTTGTAGACCTCACAAGGACAGCCCCTTCTTTAAGGTTATGAGGATCCTTGCCATCTATCAGGGATCCAGGCTCGAAGAAACACGGCTCTGGTCAAACGCCTTCGATTTCAACTCCTCGCATGTTACAGAGAAGTGCAAAACCAGCTTCACCAATTTGCATTCTTTCATCAATTCTGGGCCCCACCGCCAAGACCCTAGTCCAGAAATTGAGTGCGGATCAGTGGGCTCTGGCACGCGAGCATAAATAAAGGCTTGGAAAGAATCTCCACCAATAAGTTCTGAAAGTACAATTTCCTACTGAATCCTCGTTAAAATTGTTCATACGTAGGAGTATAGAATGACTTGATGGTGATTAAATACTATGGTTGACTATACTATGCAGTGGCATATTTTCGTATGATTTATAGATTTTCTGTTGACTACTATGCTCGGTACGATGTCATAGGCACTATTCGGAGTGAATAGAGGGAGAACTCTGCTTGAGAAAACTATCTATCGTACGGCCTATTTATACACAATCTATCGACCGTTGACTAACTATAAGAGAAATCATTGCGAAGAAGACAAAAGGCGTGCGACGTGCATACTGTGAGTATGCATTAGTCTATAGCCTAAGGATGCTGGCTGCATAGCCGTAGTCCCTGACCCTATCATTTGTCACGGGCTCGGAAACTAGCAGATAAAACGAATAATATTCATATCTGGACTAGGTAGCCTAACAACGAGAATATCGAATCTGGCGAAGAAGAAGAAAAGGAAATCTATCTAGGTGATGAACGGTCTTTATAGGCATTTGTGTGGTGCGGCTTAAGCCCTTGTTTGCCCATATTGCTTGTATGGCATCGTTTGATATGTTGGCGCTGTTTGTCTAGCGTTGAGCCGTTGAGCCGTCACATCATGCATATGTTCGTGCAGTAGTAAGTCGGACGTTTAGGGTAGGCGGGAGGCTCAGGCTCTGATTGGTCAGTCAGAGCGGCCAACATATCAGGCATTCAGCATATACGGAAGTCAACATTTTCTTAAGTGTCTCAGTGATTTCACTGTCAGACTGTTTTACATATATAGGATAGCGTTGAGGCTCAGGATATGGCTCGAAAGGTTACTTTCGACCACGCGTGTTAGGGGTTAAGGAAATCTAGGATGCTACGTGGCAAATTGTTCAAAATGTACCTTACTCATTGAGAGAGAACCATGGGGACTATTGATTCGCCACTGTATTGGAATCCAGTGGAAGCATGTAACATGTTCCAGGAAAAAATCAGTTCAAATAAATTCTGTGCCTCTCCCGTCCCCTCCTTCTGCAAAGAGATTAGAAAATAGAGGAAATAAGAGGAATAAAGTTCATTGACGCCCATTACGACTGAAATCCTATGAAGGAAATCCGACCTGACCAGTGTCCCAGGGCAATCGTGTTTGCTTTAACTGCCGAACAAGAAGGCCGAGCCTCAGGAGGAAGCCATAATACAGGTTTTCTGTTCAAAGCTATCCAGTCCCGCCGCTGTAGAAATATTTCTGGATTCGTCTTGGATGAATTCGATATATAATTGACACACCTGGATTGAAGATTGAGGGGTCCTAGATTAGTGCTGAGATGTGAACCATTTTGAGAGGATTCGAGTTCAGTGACCATTCTCTCGGTGCTCAAGGTCTGCTGCAGGGCGCCCGAGGCCGTGTCCCAGAGCCGTACTGTCTTATCATCGGAGGCAGATGCCAGTAGTCGGCCGTTGGGTGAGAAGGCCACTGAGTGAACCCAGCTCGTATGGCCCTCAAGAGCCTGCAATTCCGCACTCCATCTTTCGTTAACCTGTGGGAGCTGACATATCCAACTAGGAAGCTCTGATTTGAACTCTCCACGAATTATTGCCATTCGTGGTGCAAATACCAGTCCTGCGCAATAAATCTGAAGGGGTGCTTCATCGGCTATCTGGCGGTTTTTAAGGATAAAGCGCTTTGCGTCATACAGAAACTCAGAAATTGCATCATGGTTGTCGCCCTATAATTTTCAGTATAAATCATCATTTAGAATTATGCGAGCAACGTACAGCTACACCCGTCTGCAGAAGGTTGATAATCCCCACTACTTCTGATCCAACACCTAGTAAGTTCATTGCTTCCACCCAGTGCAAAAAATGCCTCTGGAGAAAAGATAGGGCATCATACATCACATCATGCAAGTCTGTGCATTGCGTCAGATGATGTGCCCAATATCGACAGGAGTATTGCAATTCTGGAGAAAGACAGTGATCAATAGTCTGCTGATTAATATCTGCACGTTGTGTCCCATCACTTGGTAGTCCACATATATTCTTTCTCAAATTCTGACACATAAGGAGGCATCGAGTGGTCAACCTATAGTGCATGTCCTTCTCATCTACCCAGAAGTCAGTCTTCTCGCGTGTTTCTGGATCAAGAAGAAACTCTCGAAATGACAGATGAAAAAGCCGTACCGGCAAAGTCTCATCATCTGGTACACTCAAAACTGAGTGTAGTTGGTTTAATCTGAGATGAAAAACCCTCTGGGGGAGGCCGATAAGTCTGGAAAGTGAGATAACTGAGAGTGGGCTCTCTAGTATCACAATTACACCGACCACTTGCTGGTATTCTTGAACCAGTTGCTTTTTCTGTTTCTCGCCTTGTCCGTTAAGAAGCCGATTCAGCACTGGAAGGTACGTTCCATCCAGTTTAGATCCATCATTTCGGTGTGTTAAGGATCTCATGGAGACTGTCCATTGGGTGCCATTGGGGGTCCTCAAATATACGGCATATAGTAGCGGCGAAAATAAACAATGGAATGGACAATGCCACCAGTTTCTGAAGATCAGCGTTCCCAGGCCAGTCGACAGGCAGGGAGTGGTCCGTGTGTATAGTTGAAAGTCGGTGCTTCAAGAACAAAGATATATCATGCTCTATCATTGGCTTGGGAATTTGATGGAGAATCAGGTCTTCATATTCACGGCTCGTGATCTTTGAGAATTCTTGAAAGATTGGCCAGTCGGGCCTACTGGTCAAGAAAACACGCAAACGCACAGTTTTTGACTCCTGCAATATCAGAGTTGTCATGGATTGCTTTCTGGATACCAGGGATCAGTTGGGGAATGCTCTTCGCTAATTGGCTTGTAATTGTTGGAAAAAGCTTCATTGCATTCCCTTGATCCCCTTCACCCCTTTTGAAAAAGAAGCTTGCTCCGAGCAAATTGGCCTCTTTTAAAGTCTTTGACACCGTTCGCGAGATAGTCGATTTACCGGTCCCTGCTTCACCATTCAACCAAAAAATACATTTTCCGTGCGGTGTCCTAACCCATTCCATAACTTGACGAAGGATGTCCGTTCTGGTGCCTGGAAGACAATATTCTTCATGTTGGTTTGTGTACGAGTCGAACTCAGCCCCGCATACAACCGGCAATTGCTTTAGGTCCATACCGGTGATAATGGCCCTAAGCAGGTGTAAGCCAGTCGTCAGTTGCCAAACGGTCGAAAAACCCACGTTTGATCAATCTGTAAGGATACAGTGAAGGTTGATTTGTATCTCTCAAGATCTGATATGATTCTCTCTACCTCTGTCCGTTTGAGGGGCCAGACCAGTGCTCGACGCCCTAGTCTTCTCATGACTCTTTTTCTTTTCCCTGGACCAATAGTCAATTCCAAGGTTGCAAGAGTTGAATAGCACTTGGTGATAGGACTGTCTAGGGTCTGAGAGCTGGAGAGCCTCGAGCCGTTAGGACCTTGGAGGAGTACTTTCAGCTCCGAAAGAACTCCTGCAAGATCCGTAACTACCTGCTGTAGCTTGAAGATTTCATCTTTAGCGTCTTTCACCTGTTGAATATAGTCCCCGCAAAGCTTCACGAGGCTTCCCGTCAGTTGAATAACCGCGATAACGCTCGCCGCCGAAGATAGTCCATCCATTTCAAAAGACACGGCATCGATGCCTATGTTCCATGTAGGTAGGTACGATAGCGACTCGACCGTAAGAATCCGGGTTCAGAATTATAGGTTGGGCTTTTCTGGCGAGATAAAGAGGAGTAAGTTAAGCGCCGGGCGCGAGGCTGTGTATTTCAGGCGCCAATATGACTAATCATGCGTTCACCTAGTTAACTAGTGAAATGCTAAAACTTAAGATGCAATTACAGTAGTTCACAAGAAGTCAGGACTGTCATATATTCAAGGTAAAATACCATGACTTAATCCTATCGTGCTCAAGAGAACACAGACGGAATCTGCCTAGTGGATACTGGTTGTCGGCTCAACGGTCGGCCCGAGCCGATCCAGACCCATCCGTGCCAACCTCCAAATGTTTGGCGACGCCCGAGCACCCCTGATCCCTGGCGGCCATCCCCGTGTGATCACACCCGTCATGCTGGAAGCGCTATGCGACCACTTGCTAGAGAAACCAGATTTATACCTGGATGAGATGGCAGAATTCTTGTACAATGAATTCGACGTGCTCGTATCCACGTACACTATCAGCCGGGCCCTTCAATCGCATGGGTAGACGAAGAAAGTGGCTCGATGGATAGCACAAGAAAGAATCGCGGACCTGAGAGATTACTATCTATATCAGCTGTCAGATTTCCGCTCGTATCACCTAGTCTACATAGATGAATCAGGCTGTGATAAACGGGCTGGCTTCAGGAGGACAGGCTGGTCTCCCCGCGGGGTGGCACCTATCCAGGTTTCCCGTTTCCAGCGGGGTCAGCGGTAACCAAATCCTCCCCGTGTATTGCCAGAATGGCATTTTGATGTCGTGAGTCTTCCAAGGATCGACTGATGCTAGCATGTTCAAGGACTTTATTGAACAGCTTCTCCATCATTGCAGTAGATGGCCAGAGCCAAAGTCTGTCCTTATTATGGACAACGCGTCTTTCCACCATACTGATCAAATAAGAGAGTTATGCTCAAATGCCGGTGTCAAGTTGTTGTACTTACCACTGTACTCCCCTGATCTAAACCTGATTGAAGAGTTCTTTGCAGAGCTCAAAGCATTTGTGAGATGAAATTGGCAAAAGCACACAGGTCAAGATTTCAAAAATTTCCTTGAATGGAGCTTGGATGTCGTGGGGGCTAGAGGAGAAAGTGCAGAAGGTCATTTTCAACATGTGAATGTTGAGGTTGAAGAGCAATAAAAATAGATGCATTGTATATTGCCGAGTACAACAAGCTTTTGACTTGTTTCATGCCAAGATTAGCTCTGGAAAGCTTCTCCATTCCAGTGTTTTTTGTAGGCCGAGAGACCGGTAGGTAAATGTGGAATTAGGGGTGGATGTTTAGAGATATTTTGTTGTCAGCTTCTGGCGGAGAATGCAGAATATGGTTCGATGTTTTTGTCTCCTGTGAAGTCCACGTCTTTCCAAGCGACATCCATGGTCATGTGAAGCAGAATGCTCATGACGTTATGTACAAAGGTCCATTCCAAAAACCATCTCTCGCGGCCCAAACCCACCCCTACATTTGGGGGTTTTCCTGGTCGATTTTTATATCTCTTTATAGATCTATTCGCACACATCAATTT